>NW_025237051.1:0-4888 GCF_018294505.1 Triticum aestivum
GATTGCACCACAGTAAAGATGGCATAATTATGCTCTTAAAACATGTAGACATGTCTGTCGGATATTGGGTTCCGGCAAAACCCTTAAGGTTCGAACTCTGGGGTGTGCGCGAAGATCTTCCCCCTACCGATCCACGTCCGAATGCCTCACTGAGAATCTAAGCTAAACGATGAACAACACGAGGGACACAAGATTTATACTGGTTCGGGCCATCGTTGTGGTGTAATACACTACTCCAGTGTGTGGTATGGTGGATTGCCTCAGGGACTAATGATGAACAGTACAACGGAAGAACAACCTCGCGAGAGGTGTTCTTGTGGTGGTGGTTTTACTTGTAAAGGGTTTGATCAGCTCTGGATCAGATGCCCTTGGTCAGTTTCCCTTGATTAGTTGCCCTTCTACGATGGTGGCTATCCCTATATATAGAGGCCCTAGTCCTCTTCCCAAATATTGAGCGGGAAGGGTGCCAACAACGGCCATTTTGAAGGGGAACATCTAGTACAAGTTATCCTGACTAAAGTTGGTCTTTGGCTGCCAAAGGCACTGGCGATGACGCCGTCTTGGGCTCCACGGTGACCTCCATCCTGCCGCTCTGCTGGTCTTGGTCTCGTTGCAACGAAATGGAAACCTTTGCTTGGTGCCTCGGTACTCCGCACATGTGCTTGCCACCTTTGCACCAAAGAGGAAACAAGGACACTGCGTAGGCGGGCGCCCGCCTGGTCTCGATCGTCATGGCTTGCGTCACGAGCACCTCGTGAGGTACCCTTGCCATGATCTCTCCGCCTCCTCGCGAGCTCTCCTGGTGAGGCCGCTCCTGAGGAAGCCTTGCGTCGTCCGCCCCGTGAGGCTTGGCCCCTGGCGAGGGTCTTGAGCTTGAATTGATGAAGATGGGCCATACCGGGCCACCACTTGAGCCACGCCGCAGGCCGCGGGCAGGCAAGTCTGGGGACCCCCGTTCCCAGAACACCGACAGTAGCCCTTTACCCAAGGCGCACTCGTACTTGGCTTAGAAAAGAAGCGAAGGGGCAAGTGCGGAGCGCTGCGGGCCCCAACAGCTTGCAGCCTTGGGCGCCGTGTGGCGGTTGATTGGACGTGGGCGTCTCCTCTTCCCCACGCTGCCTCGGCAACTGCCCGACTTGACAAGTCCCTGCATGCAAAATGAGTCATGATTACCTGCGATCGTGGAGGCCGACGGTTGGCCTCCTCTCTACTATAAGTACGGAATGGCGTGATCCCTCACAGTCCATCTCTTCCTGCTCCGCTCCTTCTTCCTCACTCCTCTTCCATCTTGACGCCAATGGCGCCGATCCGCCGGTTCTCAGCCGAGGAGAAAGGAAAGGCCCCCCGAGAGGGGCCCGTCCCGCTCCCGCTGAAGAAGCGGTCGGGGACGGTCGCTCGGTCGGAGACGTCGAGGCCTTGGTAGGAGCGGCCACCACCTGGGTTTCCGCTGCCTTTGTATGCCCAAGCTGAGGGCCCTAGGGAAGAGGACGCCGAGCGGCGCCGCCCGCGCTGCCGGCGACGCCGACGAATCACGGCGGTGCGTGTCGTCGCCCATGGAGTCCATGCGGCGGACTCCTCTCGCGAGCTTGTGCTTCATGCTGCCATGCCTCCAAGCTCATGTATTCGCCTTCCTCCTCCCTTCGCCTTTGAGATGCCACCGAGGGGGCCTCTTGAGCTCTGGCTGCAGCACGCCGACTGCAGCAACCCCGCGACCGGAGTGAAGGTCGAGGTTGTCGCTCTGGGTAAGGTCTACATGACCCGAGGATGGGGCGAGATCGCCCGGGTCTGCCAAACAGGGGGCGCCTTCATGATTCATTTCGAATACGATGGCGCCTCCTTGATGATCTTCAAGGTCTTCGACGCGGAAGGACGCCGACTGGAGTGCTGCCCCATGGAAGGCGGCTGGGGCATCGAAGTGGCAAGGGCTAGGCCCGCCACCCGCTTCCTCGGCAACTCCTCTCGTAGCAGCAGAGATGCCGGAGGATCCAGCGACTCTCCCGAGCTTCTCGTGACTCCGGAGAAGAGCAACGACATCTACGAGCCCCCGAGCTCGTGCCGCACCCGGAGCAGAGTTGCTGCGTCAGGCCGCCGACGCGGCTGATCTGGATGGGGTTGGTGCCGGCCACTCGTGGCCACTGTTGATGATGGCATCGGCCATGGAAGCACGTGTAGCTAGGGCTCCATAGGATTAGCATCTTTTGTTCCCTGCGAGGAATCAAGGAAATACCCCGTAGGGGCATGTAAAGTGTGTGCTATATCTTTTGTTGATATTACCCTTATCGCGAAGTGGTGCAAGATGCTTGTCGTGTCTCGGCTCGGTTCCCCCTTTCAAACCTCACGAGGGCTTGGTGCTCTACGCTGACAGGTCCCGGTCCTCAGGCAGGCTTCAGCCGTCGCTGCTATGCCAGGTCGCGATGCAGTGGTCAAGGCCAGGAGGTGAGCGGCCTGAGGTCCAGTAAGAGCCCCTGAGGCGCGATGCTCAGGAGGTCCCCTTTAGCGCTCAAGCAGCCGCTGCTGGGCGAGAAAGGGAGGCAACATCACCGTCACAGAGCGACATTAGGTGAGGGTTTGGTGTCGCGTTGCTTAGCTGTTCCAGGAGCGTGAATTATCTCGAGAGCTTGGAGCCGTTCCTTAGCGAGGTGCCGGACCTGTGTGTTGGCAGCTGGGATGTTGCTGGGTCAGGCCTTCATGAGCTTATCCTCTCTTCCCCGCACTCTCCTTCGTGCTCTACGTCCTCGGGTCCCGGCCCTTGAGCAAGCTCAGCTGCCGCTGGTATGCCAGGTCGCGATGCCATGGACAAGGCCAGGGGGTGAGGGCTGGAGAGCCAGTAAGAGCCCCTGAGTCGCGATGCTCAAGCGCCCCCATTTTAACGTGCAAGCGGTTCGCACGGGTGAGAGAGAGAGAGAGAGAGAGAGAGAGCTCGCGAAGGCCTTCCCCATGTTACTACTTAGAGGGACCCTGTAAACCAACACGAGGAAAACAGGGAATGCCATTACAATTGCCGGTCAGCCATTGTTTGCTCCGAGGGAGTGATGAGGGCACTGAGGGCCTGGTGAGGTAGCGCCTTGCCGGGATGCCGCGGCCAGAGCTCGACCACTCAGATTTGTCGACGTTGCAGGGTCGGACCCATGCACAAGCGCCGTGCCAAAGCGAGTGATTCCAAAGGTAGGTATCAATCGAGCAGGCGATTATCATAGGTAGGTTAGTTGCAAAGAGCAAATCAGCTTAGATAGATGCAGGAGAGACACATGCCACTGGGTCAAGCCCGAGCGGCTTGGGGATGATGCAGCCCGAGGGACGCTCCCAACAAGGTAAGCTAAAGACATAAGCAAAACGGATACATGCCGCAGGGACAGACCCACGTGACATGGGAATGATGCTGCCCTAAGGGCGCTCCTAGCTAAAATGAAACTCAAAAGATGTCACCTGATATCATTGTTGAGCGAGTGTTGGAGTAGCTGACGACGCGTGGTGAAGAAAGCCAATCCTCACGAGCCTTCGGAGCCCTGAGCCTCGGGAGGCTCTGGAGGTCCGGGCGGCTCCGCAAGGTCCATCTCCATCTCCTCCAGGAACGCGCAGTGCCTGGCCACCTGAGCCTCCAAAATGCTCCTCATTAGGCGCTGATGAGCAGCAGCCGCGTTCGGCAGGCTGAAAGGCATGCGAACGTAGCTGTGTGGTGGACCCTCGCAGCGTCCCGCGCGGGAAGGCCAGAAACGCTCCTGAGACGCGACTCGATTGAGCCCTGGGTAGTCGATGCAGACGTGCAGCCCGCCATCCTCGCCTAAATGAGGAGCTACGCCGGGTAGGCGGCGATGACCGCGCATGACTCTTGATTCCTGTAGCTCCTGAGTGACCTTGGCGATGAACTCCTGAGGGTTGGGCCCTCCTTGCTTCACGCCTTCCTGAGGGAAACGTGTCGCGAAGCACACCTCCAAGTGGTGCCCGAGCGCCTCCCTCGTGATCTTGGCAAAGTCAAGGGCCCTCCAAGAGAGAGCCCCCGAGCCTTGCCCAAGGAGCGCGCCGAGCGCGCCTTCCTATGCGACGGAGGGAGGCGCCCCTTGGACGGGTGCGGATCCTGGCGCGGTGCCACCGGAGGTGCCTGCCTCTTGAGGCCTTGTGCTGGGTGATGTCTTCTTCTTCTTGGGAGCTGCCTGGGGAAGGTTCCCTCTCTTGCTGTCTGGGTCCTCTATTGATGCAGCTTGGAAGGCACGCTCGAGAGAGCACACCACGGCCTTATCTTCCCAAGGGACTGTGATGACTCCGCCGCTTCCCGGCATCTTCAGGACATTGTATCCATGGTGAGTCACATGAACTTGGCCAGGGCTGGATACCCGAGGATGGAATTGTACGGCAAGCGAATGTGGGCAACGTCGAAGTCGGTGAGCTCGGTACGGTAGTTCTTGTGCTGTTAAAGGTGACAGGGAGGCGGACCTGCCCTATTGGGGTGGTGGAACAATCAGTGACTCCTGAGAAAGGCTTGGTCGGCTGAAGCTGGTCATATGGCACTTGGAGATTGTTGAATGTATCGACGGACAGAACGTTGAGTCTCACGCCGCCGTCAATGAGGGTCCTGGTAACTTGTACGTTGCTAATGACTGGGGAATAGAGCATTGGGAGGACATCAGCTGTTGCCACACACTTGAGTTGATTCGCTGAGCTAAACATGATGGCTCACGCGGACCACCTGAGACGGCGCATGGCCTCGAGCTTGGGGAGGACTGCATTCACCTCGCGAGCAAACTGCTTGAAGATGCGCTGAGAGGCTGGGGCCTTGGCACCGCCCAAGATGGAAGCGATAGCACGCGGCTCCTGGAAGCCCCCAGCCCCCTTGTCCTAATGATGGTCGTCATTCCTTCTTAGTGGTGGTGGTAGAGGAGGAAGGACTGCG
>NW_025237052.1:0-4886 GCF_018294505.1 Triticum aestivum
ACACCTCCTGAGGACGTGCATTCACGTCCTCCGGAGATGGCGTCACCTCTGGGGCTACGGGGGCAGTGACACTCTTCTTCCCCAGGGCCGTGGTGACCACTTCATCGCCCGCGCCCGTGGCAACCTCCGTGCCCTCCTTCTGCTTCTTCAGCGGTTGTTGCCTAATGACAGAAGAATACGCTCAGCACCACTTCAAGAACCGACAAGCAAGGATAACAGAGAAACTTACTGATCGACGAAGTCGTAGCACCTCTTCATGCTCAGCAGCGGGCGCTGAGCTCTTGGGAGTAGGAGAAATCGCGATTGGTGCCGCCTGGAGGGCGTCGGGGAAGGTGGGCTGCTGCCGGAGAAATCACCGCGGTCTGGCTTTTCTTCACAATCGCTCGCTTGTGCTACTTCAAGGAGGCCACCCCAGACCTCGTGGTGACCCCTGGAGGGCGGGAAACCTCCACCATCGGGGTCTCATCATAATCATCGTCGTCCGGGAGGTCGCGCATGAGCTCCCTTTGCTCCGCGGTAGAGGATTTGTCCACAACCTCATCCTCGGTGGCCTCGGAGGATTGGCCGTCAGAGAAGAGAAGCACCAAAGTAGTAGGCGGCAACCAAGACCCCAGCCGCACAAACCCGAACTCGTCGAAGACAGGCTTGGACGTGACGACCTCCTCGGCATCATCACGGCAGTACATCGGAAGCCAGCCCTCCGGAGGGTCGCTCGGGTCCTTTCCTGTCAGGTAGAGCAACACCTTGTTCAGCTCCTCCTCGTGAAGGGGATCTCGGCGCAGGCGGATCTTGTCGTCATCACCACCAAGCTTCCACAAGGGACGGGGGCGGTCTTGAAGCGGCACGACGCACTGCTTCAGGAACACCCTGATGATCATGGCACCGTTAGCTTCACATTCTTCAGCTCCTTATCCATCTTCCTTATGAACAGCGTCGGGGAAGGATCGGTGATCTTCTTAGATTTCCACCACTTATCCTAGAAGGGGAATGCGGTTGGCAGCTTTAGTGAGCTCTAGGAGCTCTTGGCATCCAACAACACCCACCTCTTCACGGCATCCTCCACCTTCTTCCCGGCTCGAGAGATTGCGTTACCACCCCGTGCCGCTTCAAAACCGATGCACCCGACCGGATTGTCGCCGGTCTTGCGAGGATAGAAGAAATGGCAGAACAGGGCAACAGAGGACAGCACCCCCATGAACGCCTCACAATAGAAGGCGAAGAGGGATAGAAGGAGCATGGAGTTAGCATGGATGTGGAGCGCTTGGAGACCATAGTGGTGAAGGATGGCAAAGAAGAAGGGGGAGAACGGAGGTACCAGCCCGGAGAAGACACTGTGCATGAAGAAGGGGAAGAAGTTGCTGCCAGCGGGCTCCGGGATAGCGGTGGCGACCCGGAGCACAGTCTTCTTCCAATCATTGTCGTCGCTTGCTGCTGGGAGGAGCGTTGTCTGGAGCTTCTCCCCGGTCACGCAGGGCGCCAGCAGCCCTCGCTCGTACGAGGCGGAGCCGGCAGCAGAGGAAGAAGTTGTGGTCTTCTCAGCGGCCATCAGGTAGGAGATTAGGTGGAAAGTTGGAAGATCTGGCGAGCTCTTCTGCTGTGGGGAGAAGGGGATCTAGAGCAAGATGAAGAAGGAGCAATGAAAGACTGGCGGCAGGCGACACCCCTTTTTGTCAGACAGGAGCAGTTGCCGAGGCAGCGTGGGGAAACGGAGTCGGCCACGTCCAATCAATCGCCACACGTCATCAAGGCCGCAGGCGGTTAGGCCTGCGGCGCTCTGCACTTGCCCTTTGGCTTCGCCTAGAAGCCAAGTCCGAGCGTGCCTTGGGCCCAGGGGCTACTGTCGGCATCCTGGACTTGGGGGTATCCAGTCATGCCTGCCTGCGGCCCACCACGTGACTCCATCGACGGCCTGGTACGGCCCATCTTCAACACCAACACCACAAGATCCTCGCGAGAGGCCAAGCCTTGCGAGGTGGATGACGCCAAGACCCCTGAAGGGAGTGGCCTCCTACAGAGGGCTCCTGAGGGGCAGAGAGTTCTATACCGCTACCTCATGAGGCTCAGCTGATGCAAGCCATGACGACCAAGGCCAGGCGGGCGTAGAGCGCAGGTTTCCTCTTTCGTGCAAGGGAGGCAAGCCACAGGCGTGGAGTCCCGAGGAATCAGTCAAAGACCGCCAGGACGGCAGGACGGAGGTCATCACCGAGCCCACCGTAGCGTCACGACCAGAGGCTTTTCGCAGGTGAAGACTACTTTTGTCAGGATAGACTGTACTACTTGTCCCCTTTCAAATGCCGCCGTTGTGGAATCCCTTCCCGCTCATATTTGGGAAGAGGTCCAAGGCCACTATATAAAGGACTTAGCCACCACCATAGTTGGGAGGAGATCCATTCCGACCCGAGCACCACCCTAGCTCAAGAACACCTTAACTCCTGAGGCTTGTTCATCCTTGTACTACTTCATCCATATCCCCTCGAGGCAATCCACCACACCACACTGGATTAGGGTATTACACCACAACGGTGGCCTGAACCAGTATAAATCTCTATGTCTTTGTGTCTCTTCGAGCTCGACGCGCTAGGATTGGGAGGATCATGAGTAGGCAGGCTCGGCAGGTTGAGATCTCTGCAGGCACCCCAGAGTTCGAACATCTCAAGGGTTGCCGGATCCCTAAATCTGACCTTTGGCGCGCCAGGTAGGGGTGCGTCAGATCCTCTCTTCTGTCACTCGATCCGCCACTGCTCCGACACCTCCATGACTGATGTGCGCAGGGCTCGCGCCGAGCGTCAGGCTGCAGTCGTCGCCCGTGTCGATCAGATGGCTCTGGCGGGTGACTGCTATGCCCGTCGTGCTCCTTCTTCGGTGGCCAACGCCGTCACAGGCCCTGCCAGCCACGAGCAGCAAGCTTCATTGCTGCACCCGTCGGTGTGTCGCGATGGCCACACCGCTACTCCGTCACTGACCCCAGCAGATTCGTCATCCCATGCGCGCCGCGGCCAGGTGGACACGCAGGCCTCTCTGCTCACGGTGCGTGAGCTCCTTCGCTACCGTCTCGTGGGTGATCTCTATGAGGAGTGGCTCGAGTGGATCGCTGAGCTCATCAGCCTCGCGCACGGAGCTCCAACGGGCTGGCTTGCTCGATGCCTCATCAACCACCTGCAGCGGGCGACATCACGCACGGGGCTCCTCCTCCGCCTCCGACCCGGGGTGCCATCATCGAGCCAAGGTGTATGGCTCCATGGCACGACCCACACGCCTGGCGCCGGCTCGGGAGGACGTGAGTTGCCAGGTGGTGCAGCGTCCCCAAGGAGAAGCGCGCATGCTTCCAGCACCCCAGCACTAGGCTCAAGAGCTGCCACAGGAGGTGGCGGTGCGCGCGCACCTGGACTAGGTTCTACCCCCTTGACAACCTCCGGTGGCCACGGCAGGATGCCGTGCGTTCACTGCAGAGCTCTGCAACATCGTCTGGCCGAGCAAGTTCAAGCCTTACCTGCCTCCGCGCTACGACGGCACTACAAACCCCGCCGAGTTCCTACAGCTCTATGAGCTGAGCATCGAGGCAGCCAACAGTGACGAGAAGATCATGGCAAACTGGTTCCCGATGGCCCGCAAGGATGGCACACGTTCTTGGCTCCTGAACCTGACCGAGGGGTCGGTTTCCTTCTGGGAGGAGATGCGCAGCCGCTTCATCGCCAACTTCTAGGCCACTCGCGACCGTACGCTGACCGTGGGCGACCTGCGCCGTATCAAGCAGCAAGCTAGAGAGACCCTGCATAAGTATATCCAGCGCTTTAAAAATGTCCACCTCAAGATTCCCAAGGTGTCCGCCTCAAGATTCACCAATGGCGTCCGCGATGTCAAGATGAAGGAGGAGCTAGCCAGCCACGAGGACCTCTGCACCGCTCTTGAGATGTTCAACATGGCGAAGAAGTGTGCAAGGGCTGAGGAGGGACGCCTCTCCCTCCTCGAGCTCCCTGATGCTGACCCAGAAGACAAGAAGACCAAGGCCAAGGACATAAAGCGCAAGGGGCTAGTAGTGCTGGCGGCAGAGCCAGAGACCAAGCGCGGCTGCGACCACCCCGAGTCATCCAAGGGCAAGTGGCCGTTCTACGCCTTCCACAACGTCTATAGCCACAACACCAGCGACTGCCAGGAGCTTAGGGCTCTCCGCGACGGGCGCCCCGGTCGACGCCCCGAGCGCAATGATCGAGGCTACGATCGCGGAGGTGGCCGAGGAGGAGGACGCTGGGATGGATGCGACCATCCTCGTGAGGACCGCTGGCAGACCAGCCTCGCGAGGGCAACTGGAGGGAGCAGCCTCGTGAGGATCGCCGTTAGGGAAACACAGCTTTTCCTCCACTGCCTCCACCACCAAGAAGGAACAAAGATCACCACTAGGACGAGGGGGCTGGGGGCTTCCAGGAGCCTCGGGCCATTGCCTGTATCTTAGGCGGGTCGCAGGCCCCGGCTTCCCACCGTGTCTTCAAGCAGTTCGCATGCGAGGTGAATGCAGCGCTCCCCAATCTTGAAGCAACTCGCCCTCTCAAGTGGTCCAAGTGCGCCATCACCTTTGACTCCTCAGACCAGCTCAAGTGCGCGGCCACCGCTGGCGCGCTCCCCATGCTCTGCTTCCCTGTTATCAGCGATGTAACCGTCACCAAGACCCTCATCGATGGCGGAGCAGGGCTCAATGTTCTCTCCGTTCAGACATTCGACAGAGTCCAGGTGCCATACTACCAGCTGCACCCCACCAAGCCATTCTCAGGAGCGACCGATGGACCAGCACAACCGATCGTGCAAGTTTGCCTCCCTGTCACCTCCGGCAAGCGCAACAACTACCACACCGAGCTCATCGATTTCAACGTCACCGACATTCTTCTTCCCTA
>NW_025237053.1:0-4884 GCF_018294505.1 Triticum aestivum
CACATCTTGTACCTGTTCAGTCATCATTTGCTGAAACTTATCATGAAGCTCCTTGTTCGATAAGTTCTCCCAGTCAATCTCGTCGGCTTGTGATCCTGGCATGGTTAGCAGCAATAGAAACACACAAGAATATGATCCTACAGACTACTAAGAAGTGGTGGTGGTGTATCACAAATCCGTCAAGCAAATCTCAAATTCTTACCAGTTCTTACCCAGCAGCAGGCGGTGATCGGCAACCGTTGTAGTCAAAAACTCTCAAAGCTTGGATAGAGCGATTACCAGGGAGAGTCGAACACACGACGTAGATGTATGTGGAGCTGGGAAGGCTTATAGTATGGTAGCAAAAAGGGTCGCCAATAATCAATTCAGAGATGCAAAGTTGAATAAACGCTCAACGACGGTACTGTGCTGGTCCTAGGCTAGACCGTGCTAGAGACGCGAGCCTAGAACACTAACAAAATCACGGCGCTGCACGTAAACAAGGGGAAAGCACACTCTGGAATTTTTTTTTCGCTCTTTTTGTTTTTGCGCTGCTCTTTTTTTTGCGCTGCTCTTTTTTTTTTGCGAAAAATCACTATAATGGCGAGTGTATCAAAACTCTTCCCAGGTCAAACTGACAGGATGGGCACGAAATTTTTTCGACCAATTTTTTTTTTCGATTGCCTCGACCCAAAAACTGGGAACGGGTCAAAAAAAACTTTCTATAACGGCGACTGTCTCAATACGCTTAGAAACACCTAAATTAGGATAGCCAGAATTTTTTTTGTCAAGTGCGTTTTCCGAAAATTTTGGGCCAAAACGGAGGGTGGTTTCCGGACTCTTTTTTTTTTCGAAACCTACTCCGGCAAGGAAACAAACCTAATATGACAAGAACTCGGATTGGTGGTGGATATATGGCGGTAGATGGCAGCGGTGGTGGTATATGGATACGGATTCGAAGCGGTGGCGGATAAGCGGTGGTGGTAGATGGCAGGGGCGATGATGATGGTGCGGCAGCGGCGTGACAACTTATGACCAGAACTCGAAACTCTAAAAGACTAGACTCTAAGACCAGCAACTAGACACGACGTTGCAACCGCAAATTCAACAAAGCAAAACCCTAAAAAGATTATGCAAAGGCTCAGATTGGTTCGGATATGATGAACTAACCCTAATTTTTTTTTGGCTTTTTCGTGGACTGTAGGTATGAAAAACAGACTCGATCTAAACTACAAAAAACTGTAAAATCTCACCGAGCAACCTGGAAATCTGATACCACTTGATAGAGGCGGGGTGTCCCGTCTTTCGATGAGATGATGGATATCGCTTTGGTGGAAGTCGACTTTGACGATCCAACTACGAACGTGCGAGGACGTCGCGCCTTAGCAATCGCTAAACCAACTCCGAGAGGTTATCGACCACGCCAGAGCACGATCAACCTGACCACGAGGGTCTGTTTCCTGCGAGCAAATGAAGAACAAGCAAGAAAATGAGATTGCAATCTGGATATTGCGAATATAAGATGAAAGCCTTATTGATCAAGGTGGGGTTCTGTGACGCCTTTGTCTGGTCGTTGAACACAAACGAAGTACGCGAAGTTGCAGCTATGGCGAACTTTTAATCTAAACAAAACCCAAAGTCTAAACGATGCCCTAAGGGCTGTATATGTGGAGGAAGAGGGGGGAATTTCGTGGCCCTTGGTGGAGGGGTCCGAAATCAACCCTATCCCTTGTTTCCCCACACATACGGACTCTTAAAATAGCCTATACTTATGTATTTCGAAATTACATGGGCCTGGCCCAATAATAAGGTGACACAGCACTTATAATAACCTCGGGACGAAATTTATGAAGTGGCATCTTGTATATTTCGTCCAAGGCTTCATGCGCCCATTATGGTGGCTTTAAAGTCCTGAAATCATCACTTGTAACTCCGTTCTTGTTCCCCTTGCGCATGCCATCATCTCCATGCTTGTTCTTGCTCCAATGTTCATCCTTCTCCAAGCTAGGCCCTTTATTTGTAAGCAAAACAAATGTATCCAATTTAGGTAGCATCATATTCTCATGAACATTAGAATCATTACCAAGAAACGAAAGTACCTGGTAATTTAGTTGGCGTGCACGAGCTCTAGTAATTGGTCTAGTATGTATAGCAGCAGGGCCTGTGGGTGTAACAATTGTATTGATGTCCTCATCATAGATCAACTCTTGTAACCCCTATACTCATTAAAGTCAATCAAGCATGAAGTAGGGTATTACCTCCATCAAGAGGGCCCGAACCTAGGTAAACATCGTGTCCCCTGCCTCCTGTTACCTCTGATCCTTAGACGCATAGTTCAGGACCCCCTACCCGAGATCTGCCGGTTTTGACTCCGACAGTTGTCCTGCTCATGTAAAGTGCAACTATAATTTGCTTATCCTTTTGTGCAGTTGCACTAAAATAAAGTACCATTGTGGTGACAGTGATGGCTCATCTTGCAAAAGATAATAAAATCTTGCACGAGATTACGAGCAGAATTTGATGGAGATTTTGGAAACTCCAATCACCATTTTGTGCAGTTCCACCAAAATTGAGAGATGTTGCCCACGTGACATTTTAGTTGACCTGCACAAGACACTCATTACAAAAAAAGTGTTTTGTGCAGATCACTAAAAGGTCACAATAGCCACAAGGTGAAATGGATATCCCTATCCGCACAAAAAGATAGAAAGTAAACAATTGTTGGTCAATAAGAATATACGAAGCATACACGAAATGAAAAGAAGCATCTTAATTATTTTCATGGCAATCACGCAAGGACAGTAGAAATTTTAAAATGTCAGCAATGCTTCATGTTACCGGAAGCATTACGATCAAGTATGGCATTCATCAAATATGGGATTACTATAATGGTGGCATTGCGTTTTTACACGATACAGTAAATCAATAGCAGCTACAGAGTTGGTTTAAGGGCATGGGACCATGGGGACAACAGATCACTCAGCAGCGTAAAGAAGAAACTTACTTATCATACTAGGGAAAAACAGCAGAAGTACCATTTGTAACATAGTTTAATTGCATCATATCAGTGGAGGCATTAGATTAACAATAACACTGGTTAGACATGTCCTTAAGGTAACAATGTGATCACTTCATTTTACATGCGCCCTTACAACAAAAGGTTGGTATAAGGACATGTGACAGTGGATGCATCAGCACAATATACCTACAAGGCGGCATAAAGTGGTGATGTCGAGTTTGTCCATGCTCTCTGAGGGCAGCAAATCTACTACTTTCCCTCTATTATTTCCTCTTTGAATCAAGTCCTAGATTCATGCCACAACTTTCCCCCTTTCTTCGTTGTTTAACCAAGTCCTAGATTCGAATGCATGAAGTAGCTTTACCTCTAATAATACTAAAAATTTAGGTGGATTTGGAAGAGCTGATGGAAGTAGAAAAAGATGCACATGCAGCCATGTGGGGAGCCGGGGCAGTAGAGCAAGGCCGCTTTCGAAGAACTTGTACCTGAGGGTCGTCGAGATGTCGGCGGTGTCAGGTTCGATCTGCGCACAATACGACACGGAGGAAGAAGGGTCCAAGGACCTCCCGAGCCGACGCTGTGTCGGAGAGAATGGCACGGGCAGAGGGTCGGACAACGCCGGCAGCTGCAGGAACGATGCACCTTTTAGTCCTCTACACAACGGTCGAAGGGATCCGGCCGGATCTGTGACCAGCGGTGAGCAGACAGAAAATGTCGCTACCGCTGTCTTGTTTGGATATGGAGAGGATGAGAGAATGAAGAGAGCAACCCTAGTAAAGCAAGCGCTCAGGCCCCTGCATACATATATAGTGGAGTGATTATCTTTTCCTGTCCACAACAAGTGTTTCAATTTGTGTACGTGGCATTAAAGAAAAGAAACTCTCTATTTAAGGTGACTAACTGATGAGGACATGACTACCTTGGATATGACCAAAAATATTGCATATATGCATATTTGTCAGGTGATTTCTAGTGCAAACTATTCAATAATCTATTTATGTTAATTAGAACAAAAATACTTCACACATTTTTGTGTTTTGTCTAATTGCAGGTGTATGGGACATTTGTACAATTCACATATGAAGATAAGGAAGAAAGAGATGTTTATTTGCTGTCCAAAAAGTTCTCTCACGTCACTTTTGGCCCAAGAGAAGATAGAGTCCAAGTCTCTCACGTTCTGGATTCAGATTCGGACTGCACAGACATACCTGACTCAAAACGCACACAAGTTTTTCATACGGACTCCGAATTGGGTGATTCTTTTTTTGTTGGAAACTAGATTTCGTGCGCTTTCCAACCCAATTGGAATCACCTTCAAATTCGTCCGGAGTGTTGAGTTGTGGACGAAACAATCTGATGCTGCAGCAGAATCCGAGTCAAACTACAAGTCCAAAGGTGTTACATCACCTCCACTTGGGCCCATTGGCCTTGTACGACCTAGATTTAGTTTTAGGCTGCCTTGGGACGTCCTCCCACCTCCTTGGCCGCCACCCCTTGCTCCTATATAAGTAGATCCATCTAGTAGCTTTTCCTTGGGATTTGTTTAGTTAAAAGTTAGCCATTGCAACTTCGTGTACTTTGTTTGTGTCCAACGACCAGACCAAGACCGCTTTCGGATCCCCACCATTATCAATACCTCATATATATTTGCAATATTCAGATTGCTTTATCATATTCTTGCTCGTTCTTCGATTGCTTGCAGGAATAGACCTTCGTGGTCAGGCTGACCGTGCTTCCGGCGTCGTCAGTAACCTCAAGAGATTGGTTTAGCGATTGCTAAGGCGCAACGTCGTGCACGTTTGTAGTCGGATTGTCAAAGTCGTCTCCACCAAATCGATAGTTATCATCTCATCGAAAGATCGGGACCGTCGCCTCTTTCACTAACT
>NW_025237054.1:0-4883 GCF_018294505.1 Triticum aestivum
GCACAGTTGACAGGTCACTGAACACTGACGAAGAAACGACACTGAACTTTCTGAAACTCTGAATTTTTCTGAAAATGCATAGTAACAGTGCTGGCCAGGTGTTCGACAGAATGATTCTGGTATGTGGGAGGTTCTCCTTGAGCTGATTTATGGTGGGGTGGCCTCTCATTGCATCTGGGGGTTGCCTGAATTTTGGTGGAATTTTTGGAGAAGAGGAGATATGAATTTCACCAAATTTGACAAATCTGGTCCAAACTTGCAGAGACTGAAATTTGAAAATTTTGAAAAGAAGAAGAGTGGATCTTGATGATTCTAGGTTGTGGGTACTAAGGACTATCCAGAGGAGTTGGTTTGAGATCAAAACTCAAAGGAAATTAGGCACTTCCTTTGTAGAGCATCTAGGCTTAGAAATAATGGCAGAATTGTTTTGAGGAGAAAAACAAAAGGATAAAAATCCAAAAATGGATTTAACTTGTTGGGACAGAATGTTTGGATTGCCCTAAAGTGGAAGGAGGGATTTTTGGGACAATTTTACCATAAGAGGCATGGTAAAAACAAGAATGGATCAAAACCAAAGAACAGCCCAAAACCAAAAAGGTTTCTTTTTGAAGAAATTAAATCCAAGAAATGCTTTTGAGAAGAAAAACTCAGAAGAGAGGTTTTTAAGAAGGGTTTAAATGACCTTCTTCAAACCAAGCAAGGCTTTTGCTGCAAACAAAAACAACAAAAATTTTGGAGTGTCACAACCGGCGACTGACCCCCAAGGTGCCGGCCCATCCGGTGGGCCGACCGCGCGAGGCAGCGCACAGAAGCGTCGGGCGGCGCCGACTCTCTTCGGCGGCCGGCCGAAGAAGCCCAAGGGATCCACGGCGGCGACCAAGCGGGACGAGGCGGCCGCGAAGGGGGCCCGCTTCCGCAAAGTGGTGAAGCAGCCGCAGGTGGTCTCGGCGTAAGTTCTGGTCCTTACGCACTTTTCTTTCTTTCTTTACTTGATGTTCTTCTAAGTCCTTTCCCCGTTTCGTCAACCAAGGCCCCGCTTTCTCTTGAGCGGACTACCGCCGCCTCCATAGTCGGCGGAGCTGGAGGATCTGGGGGTCCCCGTCGCATAGACCCTCGCGCCAAGCTTCAGGCGGCCACGGAGTGGAACGCGCGGGAGGCGCGGGAGGAGTGGGAGGCGAAGGAGCGAAGGGCAGCCGCCACCGACTCGGCCCAGGAGACGACGGTGGAGTCGGCCGAGGCGCAGGCCGACACGGCAGCCAGGGCCCGGGTGGAGGCCGAGGCTGCAGAGAGGATGGCGGAGGCCCTGCGTGGCCAGCCTCCGCAACTCGTCATCCCCCTCCGCTCTGTACCCCTGAACGTCCCGGAGCCCCCGCTGGAGGAAATCGACCGTGACCCGCCGGTGGGTGAGAGGGAGGGGGGCAACGTAGTCGTCCTGGAGGGAGAAGCGGTGTCGTCTCCGTTGGCCGGGACCGGCCAAGGCGGCCAGCCCGAGGTGCCGCCTGAGCAGCCGACTGGAGGAGAGCCGACTGCAAGGGTGAATCTTGTGGTCTTGTCACCGACTCGTCGGCGCATGGGGAGGGTGGCTTCAGAGCCGGATCCGCAGGGGGTAGCCGGTTCTAGCTCGTTGTCCCATGATGTGGAGTCGGCCACCGCTAGCTCGCCAGGGTGGACGCCGGGCGGTGGGACAGACGTGTTGAACTTGGCGGCGCAAGATGTCCGTAGCCAGCTTCAGGCTCAGGCCACCGCGCTACCGCAGTGTACCCGAGAGTTTCTTGCGACACGGGCGGTCGTTCGGGTGAGTTCTCTTGCTCTTGATTTTTTCTGTGGGGGCGCATCAGCGCACCCACTAGGTGTAGTCCCCGAGTTCCGAGTCGGCTGCTGAGCAGGCGGCTTGGAACTTCTTCGAAGACTTTGTTTTACTGATTTGTTTTTGCTTGCTTCTTCGTCCTGTTTGCAGGATTATCACAACCTCCACGCCGCTACCTTTAACTCCCAGGTCTGGGAGGCGGACCAAAAGGCCGCCGATCTATCGGAGAGCCGGCGTGAGTGTCTTTGTCCTTTTATCTCATGTGGGGGTGCGTCAGCGCATACACTAGGTGTAGTCCCTGAGATTCAGGCCGACTGCTGAGCAGTCGGGTCGGATCATTCTTGCCGACTTCTTTCTTAATTATTTCTTTCCATATTGGAAGGAGCCAACGCCGACTTGAGGCAGCAGCTGGGTGTGGCCCAGACCGCCCTTTGCACCAAGGAGGGTGAGTTCAGTGCCTTGGCTCAGGAGCGTGACCGCCTGGCCAAGAAACTGGCCGACCAGGAGGAAAGCCACAAGGCGGCCCTGAAGGCGGCGCAGGACAGCGAGGCCGCCATCAAAGACAAATATGAGACCGAGGCGGAGAGCTGGCCCAAGGCAAGGCAAGCTCTGAGCAAAGGCTATGGTAGGCCGCCTTCTTCTTCACTCTTTTGCTTGTCCTTGTAAGCCAGTTTATCTCCTGACTTGCATTGTTTCTTTCTTCTTTGTGAAGAGTACTTTCCTGGCTACTCCATCGCTGCCAACCAAGCCATCGAAGCTCATCGTGAGGCCCAGCGGCAGGCTGGGCTTGAGATCGCGCCGGATGCCAACCGGTCGCTTGAGGAGCAGCTTCTGGCGATCCAGGCCCGCCTCCAGCCAGCCTACCGCATGCTCCGCCGGCTTCAGCGTGCCGGAGCACAGATGCTGGCCGCCCTTTGGCCTGGCGAAGTAATTCCTCGCACCCCCAGCCGTACTGCCGACTGGCTGGAGGTAGCAGTCGGCCGCCTCGAGGCCTGGAAGGCCTCAACAGCTCGATCTGGCGCTCGACGGGCGCTAGAGTTTGTCCGGGCTTGGTACCCTGGGCTGAACTTGGACCAGTTGCGCACCTGGCGGCAGGAGGCTGACGAGGAGCTGGAGGCGGTGCAGCTGGCTATCATCCAGCACGCTTCGGCGATCGCCGACTTCATCGACACCAGCGCCTTTGCTCCTGAGGTGAACGAGGACGGCATCGTGCAGCCGGAGGAATGGTTCGGGCTGAACATGGCCGACGGTGAAGACTCGACGGAGGAGATTGACTCCAGTGACGAGGGAGAAGAGGAGGAGGAGGAAGACGTTGAAGACGTTGTGTCGGATGTCGAAGCAGCCAGCCAGCCTCAGCCTGACCATGCCTCCAGCAATGAGGTGCGCGCAAATGCTCCGCCTGCCACCGGCGACGACCAGGCCGAGACTCGCCAGCCGGCCACTCCTCCAGCCGACACCGCCGTCTCCACCAATCTTCCTGACGCTCCGGCTCTCCCATGGCTTGATTCACTATTTTTTGTTTCCTGCTTGTCACTCTTTGAACAGATTTGTTATCTTTGCGCAATTCCACCCACTGGGGGTGTATTCAAACTTTGTTGAATGCCGTCCTCTCGAAGGACTTTTGTGTAAATATTATTATGCATGTGCTTGGCTTACATTCCTACTTGCTTTTTATCTCTCGGCTTTTTTCCTTTGCCGCCTTCCCTTGGTTGCCGCCTTCCCAGTCGGACAGCTGCTCTGCAGTCTGTGGCCGGGTAAGGAGTTCAGCCGTCTGGGAAGGCAAGTACTCAAGCTTTCTTAGATTGTAGCAGAGTAGGAAGGGAAGCCGGCCAGCCGACTGCTTCGACAGCTGGTTGGCAAGGGGGGAGCCGGCTTGTGTTATGTAAGTTCGTTAGTCCTTAGCCGTTTTTCATGTGGGCATCCTTTCCGCCTTTGGCTCTTGCTAGTCGGGCAGCCGATTCTTCGAGCTGTGACTTTTGCAAGAGAGGGCTTGTGTGCCGCCACATTACTTGTCTGAATGTAGGTAGAACTTGGACATAACTCAAGGCGACAAGTCCCCAGGCCGACTAGTTGAACCCGGTGCCGGACGGAGAAAATAAATGTGGTGGGGTAACCATGGGTATGATACCCGGCATACATAGACGGGGGGGCCGTTGTCTCATACTTAATAGAAAAGGTAGCGTGATACATACTGCATTTCAACTATAAAATCTTCGAAGAAGATTGGCGTTCCACGGGCGCTCCGACTCCTTGCCGGAGTCGTCTCTCTTGCGTGCCTTCGGCTTCTGCGCGTCGATTAGGTAATAGGAGTCATTTCCCAGAGCCCGGCTTATGACGAAGGGGCCTTCCCAAGGGGTCAAGAGCTTGTGCTGGTCGGCTGTTCGCTGTATCAGCCGGAGCACAAGGTCTCCCTCTTGGAAAGCTCTTGGCTTGACCCTCCGACTATGGTAACAACGTAGACCTTGCTGGTAGATGGCGGACCGGCTGAGGGCTAACAGCTGGCTTTCTTCTAGCAAGTCGACGTCGTCTTCTCTTGCTTCCTTAGCCTCCACCTCCGTGTACATGGTGACCCGAGGTGAGTCGAACTCGATGTCATTTGGGTTGACAGCCTCGGCACCATCTACAAGGAAGAAGGGGGTGAAGCCGGTTGACTTGTTTGGGGTAGTGCACAGACTCCAGAGGACGTCCAGTAGCTCGTCGAGCCAGCAGCCGGCCGAACGCTCTAGTGCCACGACCAGTCGGGGATTGATGCCGGAGAGGATGAGGCCGTTTGCTCGCTCGACTTGGCCGTTTGACTGTGGGTGGGAAACGGACGCTAAGTCCAGTCGGATGCCTTGTGTCGCGCAGAAACGTGCCAGTGCTCCCTTGGCAAAATTCATGCCGTTGTCGGTGATGATGCTGTGTGGTATGCCATACCGGGTTGTAATGTCTGCAATGAATGTCACGTCAGTCGGCCCATTCCGCTTCTTGATTGGCTTTGCTTCAATCCATTTGGTAAATTTGTCCATAGCGACAAGCAGATGTGTCATGCCGCCGTGTGCTGTCTTGAATGGGCCCACCATGTCCAACCCCTAGA
>NW_025237055.1:0-4883 GCF_018294505.1 Triticum aestivum
GAGAAGCCTCTAGTGAAACCTATGGCCCCCGGGTCTATCTCTTATCATATTTGCTTTCAATCTACTTTATTTACATCTTTAATTTTTGCATCTATATCCTAAAATACCAAAAATATATTTATCTTATCATACTATCTTTATTAGATCTCACTTTCGCAAGTGGCCGTGAAGGGATTGACAACCCCTTTATTGCGTTGGTTGCGAGTTCTCAGTTTGTTTGTGTAGGTGCGTGGGACTTTTGAGGAGCCTCCTACTGGATTGATACCTTGGTTCTCAAAACTGAGGGAAATACTTACGCTACACTTTGCTGCATCACCCTCCCCTCTTCGAGGAAAACCAACACAAGCTCAAGACGTAGCAGTACACGGTGGAGCTCATTTAATTACGAAAAAGGCAGCCCACGTGGTAATTTGGCACGTGTACTAGTTGTCCACTTGGTGGAGGGAGGATCGTCTACCACGGGTGAACAAACAAATTGCGACTTGACGCGTTATATTATGTTAAAAAAGAGGCAAACCATGTGGGGCCTACCTTAGAGGCAAGGCTCTATACACTGGAGTACTTTTGATGTGTCCCGTCAACTCGCAGAACGAGGAGAAGCTTGCTTAGTACGCCGTCTCCCCCGCCCACGGGCGCGGTGGCTCGCAGGATGAGGTGAAGCTTGCTTACGAGTAGTAGTACTACTACTACTACTGTACGCCTTTACGCCCGCTCCCTCACCCGCGCGCGCGGTGGCTCGCAGCACGAGGTGAAAATTTTACTACTCTCGTCCCTACTACGTACTACTTTGGTTAGTACTCCCTCCATTTACTTATACAAGGACACTATAAAAAATACATTTAGCATCTATACAAGGCCACAAATAGTAATCGAGACAAAAGTTACTACTCCCTCCTTTCCAGTTTATGGCTCAATTTCGAAATCTCTCCAACCAAGGTAGACGGTGAGTGGTCAAATTAATTTCGTAGTTTGCACAAGTAATTAGTATGCTTGTTTTTCTCAAGAAGTTATGTTTACCGAGGCATTAATTAGAACGAATGCATGAATGACCACTAAATTTCCATGAACTTGTACATGCATAGGTTAGTTTCCTCTTGACACTGCTTGCGTCGGGTGATCTAACGCACCTCGAAATCCAACATGTAATGGTACTACTACTAGTATAGTAGAATTTAGACTTATCAAACGGAAAAACCAATGTTTTTTAGATGAGCCCTATAAACCCTAAACAGATTTTTCCAAAACTAAGTCGCTCCCCTTTCATGAATTATGTAGTATACTCCTCCGTCGATGCTCCCTTTCATGAATTCTATACTTCCTATCACCGACATGTGGGACATATAGCAACCGGGTCGATGTGTCAAGCACCAAATAACAGTGCAGAACAGCAGGGGGGCGCACCCCACTCGTACCGGCCCAGTAGTAGTAATGAGCAACGAGACGTCAAATCACAATGCCGCACCTTCCCAGACGGACGAAGCAACCATTATTTCACACTTCGGTTCGCCATCATCTCAAACCACGTAGTATTGCTTCTGCCTCAAGAGGGACACGCGCATCGCCTTGGTACATCATGACACGTGGGACCGCATGACAAGCCATGCTCCCCCGCCGATCGCTCGGTAAAATCACCTCATTTTTACTATACTTCCTCTGTATCGGTTTACTACATGGCATGCAAGTCTTTCTAGGTTGAGAATTTAACTGGCTATATATGTGATGAATGACACTCTAGCCTTTTAAAAAATGTATACTTTTGTACAATAGTACTATCGATGGATTGCGCTATGGAGAAAAATTTGAAATAAAAAAAAGGTGGTACATATAGAGAGCGCTCGTCGCCAAATTATGCATATACTACTATTAAAAAAGCTAGTACATGCTTAATTAGGGTGGTAAATTCTATTAAAGAAATACTAGTAGTATGTACATATTGAAGAGTTAAAGTAAAGAGAAGAAACATAACATAGTTCTGCTGGGGGCTCAGCACAACACACCCCTCAAATTAAACTAAGCACACCTGAAATTAAACTATGCAACTAATCTGGTAGACACTACATTAGAAGTTTACAACCACCATGAGCAACAACACTGCCACCTTACTCGGAGTCCTCGTCCACGTCCTCGACTTCGTCCTTGTCCCTCTTCCTCTTGGCCGATACTTCTTTGCTTGAACCGCACACTTGGCTATTGCTCTTCATCCAACCCTTGTAGATATTGAAACAAAGGTAGCCATCCATTGCAGCATAGTGGATGTGGTCTATATCTAGTACATTCCGCTGCCATGCATGACGATGAAACGTGTAATGCGGTTTCTCCAGTTTATGGTACGAAGCATGAACCATGGCTCCTGCCAGGGTTAGCATTGAAGGCTGATGAGAGGGCACCAACCGATTCTTATGGAGGTCGAAGGGGTTGCCTACAACGAGGCCTATCCGACCCAGGACTTCTTTGTCGTTCTTAAAGTCTACAGTAACGAATTTCACTATTTTGTCCTTGAGGAAGTTCTTAAAATCCTGGCACTCAACGTCGGCATGGCATATGTGGTAGACCAAGCAAATGTTATGTACGCAAACCTGGATCACGGCGGGCTTCTTCCTCTCTTCGTCCTTTAGATCCTTCTCTCCTCCCAGGACTGTGGTGTACTCAACATCTAGCCCAACGACCCACTCATCATATGAGTTTTCGAACATGCATCTAAAGCGAGAAAGGCATCCTTTCACCGTCGTGGAAGAACGGGTGTAGATGACGCCGAACTCATCGCCGGTGATGGTTCTAACCTTGTACTCAATGCCGATCGTGGAGATTTGGGACGCCATGGATTTGGGAGGAGGGTTAGGATTAGTGGAACTGCCGTAATGTGAATGGACGGGACGACTAGGAGTGAACCACCATAGTATTGAAGGATGTGCGGGGACAAGTAGGAGCGAACTGTGAGCGTGCGAATGGCAGGGTAGTGTCTTTCCATTCTCCCATGATACGAGCTTCCGAGAGCCCTTGGATCTGAGATCGAACGGTTGCATGGCGTGATTCTAGACCTATGGGTGAATATCCTATCCTAGAGGGTTATTCTGCAAATTTTCAGCAACTTAGCATGCGACCGTTTGATCTCAGATCCAAGGGCTGCCAGCAGCCCGTATCATGGTCGCGCCTACCACGACCGTCGTGTTGCTTGCGCGGTCGCGCCCTTGGAGATTTAACACGGTGCGTTAGGCTATATGATGTTGGCATGTCATACATAGTCATCACTTAGTCACTCATACTACAACAAGGTTTTTGCTATAAGTTTGGCTATAAGTGTATTTTTTTACTTCTCTCTATCTCTTTCTTCGTACTCCCTCCGTCCCATAATATAAGAATGTTTTTGACACCAGTGTAGTGCCAAAAACGTTCTTATATTATGGGACACAGGGAGTACTAGTATTTATTGCATTTGCCAAGGAGTGACCTCTTCCAATGAAATGGTGTTGCTAAGTTTGCTTCATTTAATTAGCTATAGACTCAAAATTGTCTTTTCACCTAGGTACATGCGCTTAGCACTGTTTCTTCCTTGGGTCACCAAACTAGTCTCTCTCTTCTTGATTAACTTGCCACATCAGACTTTATGCCTATGTCGCAAGCTTAAGCACCTGCAGGAGCAAGTAAGTACAATAGAGCGCTTTACATGGCATTTTTGCATATGTGGAGGAAAGAGAGGCAAGGAAAAAGTGGAGAAGTGGGCTCTCATGCAAGAGCCAGCCTCTACTACATGGTGGAGCATTGGGAGAGGCACCTGTATGGAGGTGGTCAGGAATCGGGAGACTCACGCCGGTCGTAGCGCCACAGTTAAAATGATAATGGCAAGTCAAATCACGGGGCCCCACCTGTCCAACAGTAACTCGCTATCAAATCACACAGCCCTACGTTTGCAGCAGCCTACTCCCTCGTCTAGGCGGAACTGCCCCGCCTACCACGCAGGAAAAGCCCCGCCCTCGACTTTTAAATACAACTACATCCGCTTAAGAATCCAATGATATACTTTTTGTGACATAGTAACTCATATTTAGTTAGTCAAATGGATGACCTAGAACTACGTGCAGGCCCTATAAACCGAGACGCCTAAAAATAAAAAACCGAGACGGAGAGGGTAGTTCAGCACGTATCTTTTTAGATCAATATAGTCGGGATTCACCAAGGAGCAAAACCAAGTGGTAGGCTGCTCCTGTCGTGTTGGCGTAGCAACTCAAGCAGGGCCAGTCCGCACACGAAATGGCGACACACTTAACAGGACCCCTTTGGCCGACATGTGGCTCATCCACTGTCTTGTTCCACGTGTGATGCACCAAATTACAGTTCGGAGCAGCGGTTGGAATTGGAGGCACCCCGGTCGTAGCACCGCAGTAGTAGAAAATGAGCGATGAGGGGTCAAATCACAAAGCCCCACCTTTCCCGCATTAAGCTGGACGGACGAAGCAACCATCATTTCACTCTAGGGCGCAAGAGCATAAAGAAAAGAGAAAACAATGATGCGTGTGGTAGCTACCTAGGGCACCCTAGGGTAGGGGTCTCCACTACTGATCCTTTACCTAGGGCATCAGGTTGTGCTCGACACCCTGTGACAAGGCGAATATGAGTTGTTCTTCCGCGGAAGAATCCTCATGTAAAGGGTACGACAGAAGCTTCTGCTTGAACCAACGCGTGAAACATGAGTTGTGCTTTTTGATTATATCTCCATCCGTCCTCTATTGGCCTCGGTCATTGTACGTCTTCTCAATAAAGGTTGTGTGCTCTACCACCCAAGGACCGACCACGTCTATGTGTTGTAGCGCGACTAGGTTTGCTCTTTCAAAGTCGGCGAGTCGACCCTCGAAGTTGACATGCATTTCGCGGCGACCCTCACGGTG
>NW_025237056.1:0-4882 GCF_018294505.1 Triticum aestivum
AGTTAGTGAAAGAGGCGACGGTCCCGATCTTTCGATGAGATGATAACTATCGATTTGGTGGAGACGACTTTGACAATCCGACTACAAACGTGCACGACGTTGCGCCTTAGCAATCGCTAAACCAATCTCTTGAGGTTACTGACGACGCCGGAAGCACGGTCAGCCTGACCACGAAGGTCTATTCCTGCAAGCAATCGAAGAACGAGCAAGAATATGATAAAGCAATCTGAATATTGCAAATATATATGAGGTATTGATAATGGTGGGGATCCGAAAGCGGTCTTGGTCTGGTCGTTGGACACAAACAAAGTACACGAAGTTGCAATGGCTAACTTTTAACTAAACAAATCCCAAGGAAAAGCTACTAGATGGATCTACTTATATAGGAGCAAGGGGTGGCGGCCAAGGAGGTGGGAGGACGTCCCAAGGCAGCCTAAAACTAAATCTAGGTCGTACAAGGCCAATGGGCCCAAGTGGAGGTGATGTAACACCTTTGGACTTGTAGTTTGACTCGGATTCTGCTGCAGCATCAGATTGTTTCGTCCACAACTCAACACTCCGGACGAATTTGAAGGTGATTCCAATTGGGTTGGAAAGCGCACGAAATCTAGTTTCCAACAAAAAAAGAATCACCCAATTCGGAGTCCGTATGAAAAACTTGTGTGCGTTTTGAGTCAGGTATGTCTGTGCAGTCCGAATCTGAATCCAGAACGTGAGAGACTTGGACTCTATCTTCTCTTGGGCCAAAAGTGACGTGAGAGAACTTTTTGGACAGCAAATAAACATCTCTTTCTTCCTTATCTTCATATGTGAATTGTACAAATGTCCCATACACCTGCAATTAGACAAAACACAAAAATGTGTGAAGTATTTTTGTTCTAATTAACATAAATAGATTATTGAATAGTTTGCACTAGAAATCACCTGACAAATATGCATATATGCAATATTTTTGGTCATATCCAAGGTAGTCATGTCCTCATCAGTTAGTCACCTTAAATAGAGAGTTTCTTTTCTTTAATGCCACGTACACAAATTGAAACACTTGTTGTGGACAGGAAAAGATAATCACTCCACTATATATGTATGCAGGGGCCTGAGCGCTTGCTTTACTAGGGTTGCTCTCTTCATTCTCTCATCCTCTCCATATCCAAACAAGACAGCGGTAGCGACATTTTCTGTCTGCTCACCGCTGGTCACAGATCCGGCCGGATCCCTTCGACCGTTGTGTAGAGGACTAAAAGGTGCATCGTTCCTGCAGCTGCCGGCGTTGTCCGACCCTCTGCCCGTGCCATTCTCTCCGACACAGCGTCGGCTCGGGAGGTCCTTGGACCCTTCTTCCTCCGTGTCGTATTGTGCGCAGATCGAACCTGACACCGCCGACATCTCGACGACCCTCAGGTACAAGTTCTTCGAAAGCGGCCTTGCTCTACTGCCCCGGCTCCCCACATGGCTGCATGTGCATCTTTTTCTACTTCCATCAGCTCTTCCAAATCCACCTAAATTTTTAGTATTATTAGAGGTAAAGCTACTTCATGCATTCGAATCTAGGACTTGGTTAAACAACGAAGAAAGGGGGAAAGTTGTGGCATGAATCTAGGACTTGATTCAAAGAGGAAATAATAGAGGGAAAGTAGTAGATTTGCTGCCCTCAGAGAGCATGGACAAACTCGACATCACCACTTTATGCCGCCTTGTAGGTATATTGTGCTGATGCATCCACTGTCACATGTCCTTATACCAACCTTTTGTTGTAAGGGCGCATGTAAAATGAAGTGATCACATTGTTACCTTAAGGACATGTCTAACCAGTGTTATTGTTAATCTAATGCCTCCACTGATATGATGCAATTAAACTATGTTACAAATGGTACTTCTGCTGTTTTTCCCTAGTATGATAAGTAAGTTTCTTCTTTACGCTGCTGAGTGATCTGTTGTCCCCATGGTCCCATGCCCTTAAACCAACTCTGTAGCTGCTATTGATTTACTGTATCGTGTAAAAACGCAATGCCACCATTATAGTAATCCCATATTTGATGAATGCCATACTTGATCGTAATGCTTCCGGTAACATGAAGCATTGCTGACATTTTAAAATTTCTACTGTCCTTGCGTGATTGCCATGAAAATAATTAAGATGCTTCTTTTCATTTCGTGTATGCTTCGTATATTCTTATTGACCAACAATTGTTTACTTTCTATCTTTTTGTGCGGATAGGGATATCCATTTCACCTTGTGGCTATTGTGACCTTTTAGTGATCTGCACAAAACACTTTTTTTGTAATGAGTGTCTTGTGCAGGTCAACTAAAATGTCACGTGGGCAACATCTCTCAATTTTGGTGGAACTGCACAAAATGGTGATTGGAGTTTCCAAAATCTCCATCAAATTCTGCTCGTAATCTCGTGCAAGATTTTATTATCTTTTGCAAGATGAGCCATCACTGTCACCACAATGGTACTTTATTTTAGTGCAACTGCACAAAAGGATAAGCAAATTATAGTTGCACTTTACATGAGCAGGACAACTGTCGGAGTCAAAACCGGCAGATCTCGGGTAGGGGGTCCTGAACTATGCGTCTAAGGATCAGAGGTAACAGGAGGCAGGGGACACGATGTTTACCTAGGTTCGGGCCCTCTTGATGGAGGTAATACCCTACTTCATGCTTGATTGACTTTAATGAGTATAGGGGTTACAAGAGTTGATCTATGATGAGGACATCAATACAATTGTTACACCCACAGGCCCTGCTGCTATACATACTAGACCAATTACTAGAGCTCGTGCACGCCAACTAAATTACCAGGTACTTTCGTTTCTTGGTAATGATTCTAATGTTCATGAGAATATGATGCTACCTAAATTGGATACATTTGTTTTGCTTACAAATAAAGGGCCTAGCTTGGAGAAGGATGAACATTGGAGCAAGAACAAGCATGGAGATGATGGCATGCGCAAGGGGAACAAGAACGGAGTTACAAGTGATGATTTCAGGACTTTAAAGCCACCATAATGGGCGCATGAAGCCTTGGACGAAATATACAAGATGCCACTTCATAAATTTCGTCCCGAGGTTATTATAAGTGCTGTGTCACCTTATTATTGGGCCAGGCCCATGTAATTTCGAAATACATAAGTATAGGCTATTTTAAGAGTCCGTATGTGTGGGGAAACAAGGGATAGGGTTGATTTCGGACCCCTCCACCAAGGGCCACGAAATTCCCCCCTCTTCCTCCACATATACAGCCCTTAGGGCATCGTTTAGACTTTGGGTTTTGTTTAGATTAAAAGTTCGCCATAGCTGCAACTTCGCGTACTTCGTTTGTGTTCAACGACCAGACAAAGGCGTCACAGAACCCCACCTTGATCAATAAGGCTTTCATCTTATATTCGCAATATCCAGATTGCAATCTCATTTTCTTGCTTGTTCTTCATTTGCTCGCAGGAAACAGACCCTCGTGGTCAGGTTGATCGTGCTCTGGCGTGGTCGATAACCTCTCGGAGTTGGTTTAGCGATTGCTAAGGCGCGACGTCCTCGCACGTTCGTAGTTGGATCGTCAAAGTCGACTTCCACCAAAGCGATATCCATCATCTCATCGAAAGACGGGACACCCCGCCTCTATCAAGTGGTATCAGATTTCCAGGTTGCTCGGTGAGATTTTACAGTTTTTTGTAGTTTAGATCGAGTCTGTTTTTCATACCTACAGTCCACGAAAAAGCCAAAAAAAATTAGGGTTAGTTCATCATATCCGAACCAATCTGAGCCTTTGCATAATCTTTTTAGGGTTTTGCTTTGTTGAATTTGCGGTTGCAACGTCGTGTCTAGTTGCTGGTCTTAGAGTCTAGTCTTTTAGAGTTTCGAGTTCTGGTCATAAGTTGTCACGCCGCTGCCGCACCATCATCATCGCCCCTGCCATCTACCACCACCGCTTATCCGCCACCGCTTCGAATCCGTATCCATATACCACCACCGCTGCCATCTACCGCCATATATCCACCACCAATCCGAGTTCTTGTCATATTAGGTTTGTTTCCTTGCCGGAGTAGGTTTCGGAAAAAAAAAGAGTCCGGAAACCACCCTCCGTTTTGGCCCAAAATTTTCGGAAAATGCACTTGACAAAAAAATTTCTGGCTATCCTAATTTAGGTGTTTCTAAGCGTATTGAGACAGTCGCCGTTATAGAAAGTTTTTTTTGACCCGTTCCCAGTTTTTGGGTCGAGGCAATCGAAAAAAAAAATTGGTCGAAAAAATTTCGTGCCCATCCTGTCAGTTTGACCTGGGAAGAGTTTTGATACACTCGCCATTATAGTGATTTTTCGCAAAAAAAAAGAGCAGCGCAAAAAAAAGAGCAGCGCAAAAACAAAAAGAGCGAAAAAAAAATTCCAGAGTGTGCTTTCCCCTTGTTTACGTGCAGCGCCGTGATTTTGTTAGTGTTCTAGGCTCGCGTCTCTAGCACGGTCTAGCCTAGGACCAGCACAGTACCGTCGTTGAGCGTTTATTCAACTTTGCATCTCTGAATTGATTATTGGCGACCCTTTTTGCTACCATACTATAAGCCTTCCCAGCTCCACATACATCTACGTCGTGTGTTCGACTCTCCCTGGTAATCGCTCTATCCAAGCTTTGAGAGTTTTTGACTACAACGGTTGCCGATCACCGCCTGCTGCTGGGTAAGAACTGGTAAGAATTTGAGATTTGCTTGACGGATTTGTGATACACCACCACCACTTCTTAGTAGTCTGTAGGATCATATTCTTGTGTGTTTCTATTGCTGCTAACCATGCCAGGATCACAAGCCGACGAGATTGACTGGGAGAACTTATCGAACAAGGAGCTTCATGATAAGTTTCAGCAAATGATGACTGAACAGGTACAAGATGTG
>NW_025237057.1:0-4882 GCF_018294505.1 Triticum aestivum
ATGATGGAGATCATGGTGTCATGCCGGTGACAAAGATGATCATGGTGCCCCGAAGATGGAGATCAAAGGAGCATGATGATATTGGCCATATCATGTCACTATTTGATTGCATGTGATGTTTATCATGTTTTTGCATCTTATTTGCTTAGAACGACGGTAGCAAGTAGGATGATCCCTTATAATAATTTCAAGAAAGTGTTCACCCTAACTGTGCACCGTTGCGAAGGTTCGTCGTTTCGAAGCACCACGTGATGATCGGGTGTGATAGATTCTTACGTTCGAATACAACGGGTGTTGACGAGCCTAGCATGTACAGACATGGCCTCGGAACACACGCAATACACTTAGGTTGACTTGACGAGCCTAGCATGTACAGACATGGCCTCGGAACACGGAGGACCGAAAGGTCGAGCATGAGTCGTATAGAAGATACGATCAACATGGAGATGTTCACCGATCTTGACTAGTACGTCTCACGTGATGATCGGACACGGCCTAGTTAAACTCGGATCATGTTTCACTTAGATGACTAGAGGGATGTCTATCTGAGTGGGAGTTCATAATCAGATGAACTTCATTATCATGAACATAGTCAAAAAGGTATTTGCAAATTATGTCATAGCTTGCGCTTTAGTTCTACTGGTTAAGATATGTTCCTAGAGAAAATTTAGTTGAAAGTTGGTAGTAGCAATTATGCGGACTGGGTCCGTAAACTGAGGATTGTCCTCATTGCTGCACAGAAGGCTTATGTCCTTGATGCACCGCTCGGTGTGCTGAACCTCAGCGTCATCTGTAGATGTTACGAAACATCTGACATACACGTTTTGATGACTACGTGATAGTTCAGTGCGGTATAGAATTGAGGCACCAAAGACGTTCTTGAAACGTCGCAGAACATGTGAGATGTTCCGAAGACTGAAATTGGGATTTCAGACTAGTGCCCACGTCAAGAGGTACGAGACCTCTGACAAGTTTCTTAAGCCTGCAAACTAAGGGAGAAAAGCTCAATCGTTGAGCGTGTGCTCAGATTGTCTGAGTGCCACAATCGCTTGAATCGAGTGGGAGTTAATCTCCCAGATGAGATAGTGATAGTTCTCCATAGTCACTGCCACCAAGCTAGTAGAGCTTCGTGATGAACTATAACATATCAAGGATAGTTATGATGATCCTTGAGCTATTCGCGATGTTTGACACCGCGAGAGTAGAAATCAAGAAGGAGCATCAATTGTTGATGGTTAGTAAAACCACTAGTTTAAGAAGGGCAAGGGCAAAAGGGATACTTCATGAAACAGCAAGTCGTTTGCTGCTCTAGTGAAGAATCCCAAGGTTGAACCCAAACCCGAGACTAAGTGCTTCTGTAATGAGAGGAACGGTCACTGAAGCAGTACTACCCTAGATACTTGGTAGATGAGAAGGCAGGCAAGGTCGACAAATTATATTGGATATACGTTATATGAATGTGTACTTTACTAGTACTCCTAGCAGCACCAGGGTATTAGATACTGGTTCGGTTGCTAAGTGTTAGTAACTCGAAATAAAAGCTGCGGAATAAATGGAGACTAGCTAAAGGTGAGATGACGATATGTGTTGGAAGTGTTTCCAAGGTTGATGTGATCAAGCATCGCATGCTCCCTCTACCATCGAGATTTGGTGGTTGCGCTGAACATGATTGGATTATGTTTACCGCAAAACGGTTATTCATTTAAGGAGAATAATGGTTACTCTGTTTATTTGAATAATACCTTCAATGGTCTTGCACCTAAAATGAATCTCGATCGTAGTGATACACATGTTCATGCCAAAAGATATAAGATAGTAATGATAGTACCACATACTTGTGGCACTGACACTTGAGTCATATTGGTGTAGAACGCATGAAGAAGCTCCATGTAGGTGGATCTTTGGACTCACTCATTTTTGAAAAGATTGAGACATGCGAACCATGTCTATTAGTATATATGCATGAAGAAACTCCATACAGATGGATCGTTTGGACTCACTTGATTTTGAATCACTTGAGACATGCAAATCATACCACATGGGCAAGATGACTGAAAGGCCTCGTTTTCAGTAAGATGGAACAAGAGAGCAACTTATTGGAAGTAATACATTTTGATGTATGCAGTCCAATGAGTGCTGAGGCATGCAGTGGATATCGTTGTGTTCTTACTTCACAGATGATTTGAGTAGATGCTGAGTGTATTTACTTGATGAAACACAAGTCTGAATTATTGAAATGTTCAAGTAATTTCAGAGTGAAGTTGAAGATCATCGTGACAAGAGGATAAAATGTCTGTGATATGATCATAGAGATGAGTATCCGAGTTACGAGTTTGGCACACAATTGAGACATTGTGGAAAGTGTTTCACAATTAATACCGCCTGGAACACCATAGTGTGATGGTGTGTCCGAACATCATAATTGCACCCTATTGGATATGGTGCATACCATGATGTTTCTTATCAAATTACCACTATCGTTTATGGGTTAGGCATTAGAGACAACCGCATTCACTTTAAAAGGGGCACCACGCAATTCCGTTGAGGCGACACCGTTTATAGAAACCTAAGTTGTCGTTTCTTAAAAGTTTGGGGCTGCGATGCTTATGTGAAAAAGTTTCAGGTGATAAGCTCGAACCCAAAGCGGATAAATGCATCTTCATAGAATACCCAAAAACAGTTGGGTATACCTCCTATTTCAGATCTGGAAGCAAAAGTAATTGCTTCTAGAAACGAGTCCTTTCTCGAGGAAAAGTTTCTCTCGAAAGAATTGAGTGGGAGGATGGTGGAGACTTGATAAGTTTATTGAACCGTCGCTTCAACTGGTGTGTAGCAGGGCACAGGAAGTTGTTCCTGTGGCACCTACACCAATTGAAGTGGAAGCTTATGATAGTGATCATGAAACTTCGGATCAAGTCACTACCAAACCTCGTAGGATGACGAGGATGCGCACTACTTCAGAGTAATGCGTGATCCTGTCTTGGAGGTCATGTTGCTAGACAACAATGAACCTACGAGCTATGGAGAAGCGATGGTGGGCCCATATTCCGACGAATGGCTCGAGGCCATGAAATCCGAGATAGAATCCATGTATCAGAACAAAGCATGGACTTTGGTGAGCTTGCCCGATGATCGGCAAGCCATTGAGATAAATGGATCTTTAAGAAGAAGACGGACATGGACGGTAATGTTACCGTCTATGAAGCTCGACTTGTGGCAAAGAGTATTTTCACAAGTTCAAGGAGTTGACTACGATGAGTTTTTCTCATCCGTAGCGATGCTTAGGTCCGTCGGAATCATGTTAGCATTAGCTACATTTATGAAATCTGGCAGATGGATGTCAAAACAAGTTTCCTTACCAGTTTTCGTAAGGAAAGGTTGTGTGTGATACAAGCAGAAAGGTTTTGTCGATCCTAAGGATGCTAAAAGGTATGCTAGCTCCAGCGATCCTTCCATGGATCAGAGCAAGCATCTCGGAGTCAGAATATACGCTTTGATGGGGTGATCAAAGTTTTTGGGTTTATACAAAGTTTGTTAGAAACTTGTATTTACAATAAAGTGAGTGGGAGCGCTACAACATTTCTGATAAGTATATGTGAATGACATATTGATGATCCGAAATGATGTAAAATTTCTGGAAAGCATAAAGGGTTGTTTGAAAGGAGTTTTTCAAAGGAAGACCTGGATAAAGCTACTTACATATTGGGCATCAAGATCCATAGAGATAGATCAAGACGCCTGATGATACTTTCAAAAGACAGCACACCTTGACATGATTTTGAAAGAGTTCAAAATAGATCAGCAAAGAAGGAGTTCTTGGCTGTGTTACAAGGTGTGAGTATTGAGTGAGACTCAAGACCTGACCACAGCAGAAGATAGAGAAAGGACGAAGGTCGTCCCCTATGCTTTAGACATAGGCTCTATAGTAAGCTATGCTGTGTACTGCACATGTAGTGTGCCTTGCCATGAGTTGGTCAAGAGGGTACAATGGTGATCCGGGAAAGGATCTCATGACAGCGGTCGAACTTATCCTTAGCACCTAGTGGATTAAGGAATTTTCTCGATTATGGAGGTGGAAAGGAGTTCGTCGTAAAGGGTTACGTCGATGCGAACTTTGACACTAATCCGGATGACTCTGAGTAGTAAACCGGATTCGTATAGTAGAGCAATTATTTGAAATGGCTCCAAATAGCGCGTGGTAGCATCCACAAGATGACATAGATATTCGTAAAGTACACGGTTCTGAAAGGTTCAGACCCGTTGACTAATAACCTCTCTCACAAGCATAACATGACCAAACCAGAACACATTGAGTGATAATCACATGGTGATGTGAACTAGATTGTTTACTCTAGTAAACTCTTTAGATGTTGGTCACATGGTGATGTGACCAGTGAGTGTTAATCACATGGTGATGTGAACTAGATTATTGACTCTAGTGCAAGTGGGAGACTGTTGGAAATATGCCCTAGAGGCAATAATAAATGGTTATTATTATATTTCTTTGTTCATGGTAATTGTCCATTATTCATGCTATAATTGTATTGTCCGGAAATCGTAATACATGTGTGAATACATAGACAACACCATGTCCCTAGTGAGCCTCTAGTTGACTAGCTCGTTGATCAATAGATGGTTACGGTTTCCTGACCATGGACATTGGATGTCGTTGATAACGGGATCACATCATTAGGAGAATGATGTGATGGACAAGACCCAATCCTAAGCATAGCATAAAAGATCGTGTAGTTTCGTTTGCTAGAGCTTTTCCAATGTCAAGTATCTTTTCCTTAGACCATGAGATCGTGCAACTCCCGGATACCGTAGGAGTGCTTTGGGTGTGCCAAACGTCACAATGTAACTGGGTGACTATAAAGGTGCA
>NW_025237058.1:0-4880 GCF_018294505.1 Triticum aestivum
AGAGGTTTTGAGGTATGCAAAAAATAATATATGTATTATTGGCGGTACCGCACATGCTAGGTGTGCTTTGTATAGATAGTAGCCCCTGAGACTCTGGTTGCCATCCAGAGGTGGCAAACAGAGGATCATAATCCCAGGTATTAATTGCGCGGCTTTTATGTGTAGGCGGCTGAGGGTACGGTGAGTGATCGGACTGCTGATTTTGCCAAACTGAAGCGGCGTCTTGACGTGGCAGATGCCGACATCGCGCTTGTTAACAAGCGGCTTGACGAAGCCCAGGGTATGTATGTTCGGCTTGTCAGCAAATGTTAAGAGGAGCATGATGCTAGTATCTATAACATGTTGTGACTACAGATGGAGCTGCTGCCGTAGAGACCCTTCGGGCGGAGCTTGCCTGAGCCAAGGAACAAGCCCGAATAAGTGATCCGGCCGCCCTGAAGGCAGTCGAAGAGTTAAGAGACGAATAGGCTGCTCATCACCAGAGCAAAGAAAGGATAGCCAAGATGGCTATTGAGCTGAAAGATGCCGCCGACCGCTATGAGCTCCTTGAAAAGGAAAGCCAAGCGAAAGCGACTGACCTGAAGAAGGCCCTGGAGGCGGCCAAGGAAACCCGCTCTGAAATGAGAGGGATAAGGGAGGAGCTTCGTGAAGCCGGAGATATCACGGCTGGGAGGCCCTATTTGTTGCGGATGAAGTTCGAAGATCTGAAGTATGCCCCTCTGGATCAGTTGTGGAGTGTTGCAGACGCGTATGCGGACTTGGCAAAGAGTGCTGCTGATGCGACTGAGTTTTACAAAGATCAGAAAGACCATGAGATAGAAAGGTTGTTCTGGTCGTAGTTCAGTGCCCCGATGCATCTGCTGCCATTGAATGAGAGAATGGCCGCATGGGCCGAGCTCCATAGGTTGTCCGGGCTTTCTATGAGGTCTATTGTGGATCATCTTTGGCCGATGGGACCAAGGCCGGACAGTTATTTTGGTTTGGTGCAACAAATCATTGGTGTTGTGTTGCATATCGACGCTGTGAAGAGGTCGGTGTGCATGGAGGGTGCGCGGATGGCTCTTTCCCATGTTAAGACGTACTGGGTAGGGATGGAGGCCACCGCTATTGCAACCCGGGGTCCGGCGGGAGGCCAAGACCCGGCCGAGCACTATTTTGAAGAAGTCCTAGAAGGTGCATGTTTACTAGAGGCTCAGTGCTCGAAGAGTACCATGTTCGAGTGACATGTATCTGAATTGTAAAAAACAATGTTGTTTTGATTATAGAGGCTGTGTTTATACTTTTGCCTGAAAGTATTATAGTGCCTCATGTGCGGCCGTTTATGTATTTATGTATATAACCTGAAAGTTTGCAGTCGTCGGCTTCAGCCCCCACGCATATAATGCGGGGGTGTTCGGAAAAGCGCATAATCACACTTGATCCAATGTCTTGGTCCATTAAGGAGGTGATAGCACGGTGAACTAGGCAATCGTACTATATAGCTTTAACACTTTCACTTAGCCATGCGAGTTTGACGATGGGGCTACTATATAGCCCCTGGTACTTCCGCATTCATACGAATGTGATGTTCGTACGTACATGACCGGGAAACCAGTCATTCGTTAATGCGGAGGAACCGCGAAGATTCCGCTGAGTCATCGAGTGGTTTACTAGTCTCGCGCTATATCATGACAATCAGTTTTCGGCTTTCTCTACTAAGGTGCTCACCCAGATGAACCAGGGCACAATCGCAGTAGTTCTCCCGGTGCCCCCTTAGCCGATAGAGCAGAACGTAAGGTAGCAAAACACGGGAGCTGGGCAAACCCAACATTTGACCAAAGACATGATTCGGAGCTGATGCATATATGGCCAAACTCACGACACCGAACACTCCCTAAGGTATTCGGACTTTACGACATATATTGGGCTGAGTAACGCCCTCGATAATGAGCCCTGTGATTCCAGGTACATGCATTAGTTTGGCGTGACGAAGTGTCAAGAATGCCAGTATCCCTCCCGGTTGTGTTAAGTGTCCGGAGGGTATGAAGCAACAAGAGACATTAAAAAAGGTTTATGCAGGGTCTTAATCTAAAAAGAAACCTTTGAGTGGGGCCCTGCTGCACGTCTGCGCCTTTATCTCCATTGTGCCGTATCCTGGAGGGGTGTAGCACGATGATCATCTGTAAAAAAAGGAAAAACCCAGGTGAAAGACTTCGTGCGAAGAGTTGGTTAATCTGAATGAACCATGAAAATGCAATATGTTATTGTATTAATAGGGTCGAGCCAAACTATGGGCTTCTTTCTTTTGCGAGCAGCCCCTAGCACCACTTATGGGAGTATATCTATCAACCCCAGCTCAGGTTTATCTAGGCTGTTATATCTAGTGGAGCGCCGGACTCATCTAACCATGTCCGTGGCCTTGACGACCGACCATTTATTCTGGTTAGAGGGGCCGCTCAGTGTTCGGCTGCTAGAGCCGCCACATATTCTTCCGCACGTAAGGAACGCTCTGTATTTCCGCTAACTATGATGACACCACATGGACCGGGCATCTTGAGTTTAAGATAGGCGTAGTGCGGTACTGCATTAAAACGAGTGAAGGCCGTTCTCCCGAGTAGTGCGTGATAGCCGCTTCGGAATGGAGCGATGTCGAAGATTAGTTCTTCGCTTCTGAAGTTGTCGGGAGAACTGAATACAACCTCTAGTACTAGAGAGCCCGTGCAGCGGGCCTCGACGCCTGGTATCACTCCTTTAAAGGTAGTATTGCTTTGGCTGATTCTTGACGGGTCTATCCCCATTTTGCGGACAGTGTCCTGATATATCAAGTTAAGACTACTGCCGCTGTCCATAAGGACTCGAGTGAGATGGTATCCATTGATTATTGGGTCAAGCACCAAGGCAGCCGATCCTTCGTGCCGGATACTAGTCAGATGATCCCTGCCATCAAAGGTGATCGGGCAGGCCGACCAGGGATTGAATTTGGGGGCGACACACTCCATAGCGTATACGTCTTGGAGTGTGTGTTTGCGCCTTCTCTTTGGAATGTGAGTTGCGTAAATCATATTCACTGTTTCGACTTCTGGTGGGATTTTTTTCTGTCCCCCAGGGTTCGGCTGGCGAGGCTCATGCTCGTCTTCACTTGGCGTCTCCCTCCCCTTGTGTTCGGCATTTAGCTTGCCGGCCTGCTTGAAAACCCAGCACTCTTTGTGGGTGTGATTTGCAGGTTTTTCGAGGGTGCCATGAATCTGACATAATTTGTCTAGAATCTTATTTAAGCTGGACGGTCCATCTCTGCTGCCTTTAAATGCTTCTTCCGTTAACCGGGTTGAGAGCCCCTGAATCCGATGTTGATCGTCGTGTTATCTGGGTTGTTTTCATTGTTTCGACGCTTGTTTTTATTGCGTCGCGGCTTCCTGTTGCCATCCCTAGCTTCGGATGTGCCTGGGTCGCTGGTGCCGCTATGGGCCAGCCAGCTGTCCTCGCCGCGCAAAGGCGGGTCATAAGGCTTGTTAAGGCTACCATTGTTCTTGGCTTTTCCTGGCCGAGGTGTCTGGCAAGCTATTCGCCCCGAACACTATGCTTGAAGGCCGCTAAGGCTTCAGCATCCGGACAGTCGACGATTTGATTCTTCTTAGTAAGAAATTTGTTCCAAAGTTTTCGGGCTGACTCTCCGGGCTGTTGAATTATGTGACTTAAGTCGTCTGCGTCCGGAGGTCGGACATAGGTCCCTTGAAAATTGGCCCTAAAAGCATCCTCAAGTTCTTCCCAACTTCCAGTTGAGTTTTCGGGGAGGCTTTTCAACCAGTGCCGAGCTGGTCCTTTCAACTTGAGGGGTAGTTATTTAATGGCGTGGAGATCGTCTCCGCGGGTCATATGGATGTGAAGGATGAAGCCTCTATCCAGACTCTAGGGTCTGTCGTTCCGTCGTATGCCTCTATATTCACGGGTTTAAATCCTTCTGGGAATTCATGGTCCAACACCTCATCGGTGAAGCATAGGGGGTGCACGGCACCCCTGTATTTGGACGTGTCATGGCATGCTGTCGATGGTTGTTGTGTTCGGTGTTGATTCCTAGCTGGTATTCGATCAATGTGATTGTTTTGGTAGCTCTGATCCTGTGCCGAAGCGCGCTTCCTAGATCCATAGATGGACCTGGCCATACCGGATTTTTTGTCCAGGAGCTCACGTAAATCGTGTGCTGACTCGTGTGCGGCATCATTAGCCGTCCTATCGCGGCCACGGGATGGTCGGTTTGGCTGATCGGCCATTTTCGGCTGAATGGGCTCTATGGCCTCGTCGTCGAATTCGGGCAGCAGCTTGTGTTTTGGATAGCTCTTTGTGTGGCGATCGCCACCGTATTTCTCTTCAGTGTCAAGCACCTTGTTCCATCTGCGGTTGAGCATATCCTACGCGGCCTTAAGCCATTGCTTCTGCTTCTTTAAGCTCCTCGCGGTGGGAATAAGCCTTCCGTGGAGGTTCTCTTGTTCCAAGTGTTTTTCTGGGATGATGAGTGCATCATCGTCCGAACTGTTCTCCTCTCCAGAGATAGGTTGATGAATTTTACCCTTGGGATCGGCGTCATCTGACGTCGGCTCCGGACTATGTTGACCGTCCCCTGGCTCATCCTGCTCTATCGCTGGATCCATGGGGTCGTCGTTTCCTTTGGAGTCGGCCGGGGTATTATTCTTTCTTGCGCTGTTGTCACAATTTTTACTGTGGCGAGATTTAGAGCGGCGCCTACGACGTTGCTTTGGTGGCTTATCGAGGGGGTTATCCTTCGTTGCATCATCACCATCGCCTTCTTTTGGCGTGTCCACCATATATATATATATATATATATATATATATATATATATATATATATATATATATATATATATATATATATATATATATATATA
>NW_025237059.1:0-1972 GCF_018294505.1 Triticum aestivum
GATTATGGTGTCAAATGTGACAAAGTGCCTCTATTTTGTGACAATGAAAGTGCAATCAAGATCGCCGACAATCCAGTGCAACATAGCCGAACCAAACATATTGAGATTCGTCATCACTTCATTCGAGATCATGTGGCCAAGGGAGACATTGATTTATTCCATGTCAACACCGAGAAGCAACTTGCCGACATTTTCACCAAGCCACTTGATGAAGCAAGATTCCGCGAGTTAAGGCATGAGCTGAATATCGTGGATATAAGTAACTTGGATTGAGGTTCTTGCATACACACACATACTCTACTAGTATCTTGTTTTAGATGTAGGCACCTAAGTAGGGGGAGCTAGCTCAACTAATGAGCTATCTTATCCTACTAGTGCATAAATTGAACAAAATCTTTCACATTAGCCATTTGAAGATGGCATTTGTGCTTCAAAGATGAGTATTGGTCTTGGGCCCAAGGTTCATATCTTCGCGGTGCCATACCAAACAAACTCAAACATGGTGGCTTCGGCCACCGCCCTCCGTTGGAGGTTGGATTTTTTTTCTTTTTTGTGTGGTTCTTCTTGTCCTTGTGTTCGTGTTTCGGTGTGTGTGTGTTTCTCGATTCTCTTCCAGTGCAAGTGCTACACATACTCCTTTCTAGTAGTGTTGGATTTCTTCTGCGATGTGTTCAGAAGTGAGGCAGGAATGCTCTTTGGGGTCTTGGTAAGAATTTGCATTCAGCCATAACCCAACAAGCTTCTTCCTGTCAAAATCCTCTGGATACCCCGTGCCCACGGCCCTTGTACCGTGCGCACGGGCCTCCGTGCGCACGGGGCCTTTAGCCCGTGCGCACGGGGTCTGCGGTTTCTGGCCCTGAAGAGGTGGGACGTGGGGGGGGGGGGGTTTGGGTTCTTTCCCACCCAGTCGCCCCCTCCACGCCCCAGATCGCCTCCAGGCCGCCGCCGTCGCCTCCTTGTCGCCGGTGCTCCTCCGTGCGCCGTGGGACTTCGCTTCTCCGTGGAGATCTCCCGGGATGGGGTCCTCCTCTGGTATCCCCCTCCCCTTGTCCTTCTTTTTCCTCCTTGGATCCTTATTAGTCTAGGGTTTCCTCCTCTACTAGTCTAGGCCAGTCGTTCCCTTGTGATAGACTAGAATCGGATGGGCATTACTGTGGCGGTTCTCCCTGCCGCACTCACTCCCGAATCTCGATCTGGAAGTGGTTGCCGCTGGGCGAACCCCGTGTCCACGGGCCTTGTACCGTGCGCACGGGACCCCCGTGTCCACGGTGGTCAGACCCCCGTGTGCACGGGGTACACAGTGGTGCCAGTCCTGTTTCTTCTCTGTCTTCCATTCCTCGCCAGCTTCTCGAGCACTTGTACTTATTTGTGTCTCTCGTGTTTGTTGTGTTTTGTTGCTGTTGTGTTTTACACTCTGCTGACAAGAGGTCCGAGCTCCATTGCAAGTGCACCAAGGCAGGTTCCAGGGAATTCACTTTGGCTCTTCGTCAGCCGTCCGAAAGAATTGGTCAGGGCTCTGAGCTGGGCCGTGTTCGCCGTGCCGCCTCCAAGCAGCCAGTGATTGAAGCCTCCGAGGATTCAGAAGAGGAGTATGATTCGCAGGAAGATGCTCACTATGAGAACCCCGCAGATGCAGAGATAGAAGATGAGGATGATTCTGCTGATGATGTTGATGAGGAGGAAGGAGAGGAACATGTGCTCCCAGGAGGTCGGAATGTCAAGAATCTACCTCTCTCTAAGTGGACCAAGCCAGAGCTTTGGGCTCGCAGGCAGGATTTCCCCTATGTGCCAAACACTGATGCAGGGGTTGACCCAAGATTCAAGAGTGATTTTCAACACCGTGTGTTCTCTGAGCTGATCATGACCAAGAAAAACAAGTTTGCCCCCCACAAGCAAATCAATGTGGAGGCTCTTCGGGACAATGATCATATCTATCCTGGTGTGTATAATGCTCTTGGGAGGCTTGGCTTGA
>NW_025237059.1:3172-4880 GCF_018294505.1 Triticum aestivum
CAGTTGGTTTCAGTTGGGTGAGATCTCAAGGCCTCGTTTGTTTTGGTTGTGTTTATTTGGCTTGAGATACTCTTATTTACTTGCTTTCGCGGTGTGGTCGTGAGCTACCTAGTCTATGTGAGAGACTATCTACTTTATGGAATTTATCTATGCTTATGTTGATATATCTTGTGGAGTATGATCAAGCTTCTATAGGTTAGTCTCACGTTTTCTGCTCACCACACTTGCATGTGATCTAGGCACCGTGTTGGGTATTATTATGTTGATCGCATGCCTTGACAATGTGGATCTAGGGGGAGCCTCATATGTGTGTGCTTGATGCATAATCAAGCATTTTTTCCTTGCACATATATAGGGGGAGCTCCTTTGATCAACTATTGTCGCATGGCTGTTTACTTAAGTTGTATCCTGTATGCCATGTCCTAACCATATTGTCATCAATGCACCAAAAAGGGGGAGATTGAAAGTGCAAGTATCACTTAGATTATATTTTGGTGTGATGACAATGTGGTTAGTGGAACTAATGTTGGTTGCTAAAGTTTATCTCAGGACTTTGGTTCCAAGGTGTCCATTGATGGAGGTGTGCGACCCCCCAGTCCAAAAAGATCAAAGGCGTGGTTACCAGCGACTCGAAGGTTTTTCGTTTTGGTTCGATTTGAGTCGTAGGTAAAACCGCACTATCAAGAGGGGTCTTCGTGGAGTTAGTGTCGTGTGGGAATGCCTCCAAGACAGATACACCAGCCCTCCTACACCTCCTCAGATATTCCACTTATTGTGTGCTTTGCCGTGGTGTCCTGTGATGTTTCATCAGAAATCTTCTGGACACCCCGTGTGCACGGGGTCTCTGACCCCCGTGTGCACAGGGTAGTCAGAATATTTCGGAACACCCCATGCGCACGGGGTCTCTGACCCCCGTGCGCACGGGGTACCTCGATACTCACTGGACACCCCGTGCGCACGGGGCTGACTTGGCCCGTGCGCACGGGGTCCAACGGGCAGAAATCCCCTCCCGACCAAGAACACTATATAAGCCCCCTTCTTCCTCCTCCATCCCACAACTCTAATGTCTTGTTGAGCTCCTCCATTGCTACACCCCATTTTGCTCACTACTCTCAATCCCTCCACCCAATCTTGTTGAAACTTTGGGGATTGGGAGAGCAAGACCCGATCTACACTTTGACCAAACCAAATCGTGTTCCCCGCAACATTCATCCACCATGACTTGTTACTCTTGGAGCTTGGGCTCCTAGGCGGTTAGAGGTTCCTCCGGAAGCTTCCTTGCTTGTGGTGTGCTCCAAAGAAGTTTGTAAAGGTGTGGTGGTCGCCTTCAAGACCAACCCCGAGTGATTCGAGGCTCATCCGTTGGGGGTGACTCGAAGGAGATTACGGTGAGCCTTCGGTGGCGTTCCGCAAGCTTTGGCTCCGGCACCGCTCCAAACGGAGAGTAGCTCTTCCCCAAGGAAGAGTGAACTTCGGGATAAAATCCGCGTCCTCGTCTCACTTGTGGTTAATCCTTTCCCGCACTTTACTTAGCCTTGTATGCTTGTTGGCTTGCTAATTAGTTTGTTGCCTAGCATATTTAGCTTAGAGCTTGCTTGTCATATAGGTTGTGTTCACCTAGTTGCATATCTAGTGAACCCTTTTTATCCGCTAAGCCTTAAAATTGACAAGAAAGAGTAAAATTTGTAGTCTCCTATTCACCCCCCCC
>NW_025237060.1:0-4880 GCF_018294505.1 Triticum aestivum
GACACCGGAGTTGGCCGGACGGCGAACGCCGTCGTGCTCCGGTTATCGCCGGCACTAACCCTCTGACGTGGCACCGTCATTAGCACTAATGACGAGGCTAACTACCCTCCTCTGTCACTGACGCGTGGGCCAACCCCCACTGACACGTTTAGTTAGTATTAGTTTAACACTAATTAACTTAGGTTAGTTAGTTAGTCACTGACGTGTGGACCCCACACGTCAGGTTTGACCTGGACCCGGTCTGTTGACCTGCTGAGGTCAGCATGACATAGTGCTGACGCAGTAATGCATTTTCTGGAATTAGTTTATTTCTAAATAATTAGAAAATCCAGAAAATTGCCTAAACTTCTAAAAAATCATAGTAATTCAACCGTAACTCCAAATGAAATAATTTATATATGAAAAATGATCAGAAAAATCCAATCTTTCCATCTGTACCATTTTCATGCATGTTAGAGCAACCTAACCTTGCTGTTTATATGAAACAAGATAATGCACTTATATGACTTTATAAAATGGGTTTGCATTTGAATCTTTGGTTCAAATGGACTCATCTCAATCTGTTCTAGCTTGCATTAGCCCAGAACACATTCATATTGCCATGTCATGATCATGCATCATATTGTGCATTGCATTGATTGAATTTCTTCTCTGTTGCCGGTATTTGTCCCCTCTCGGTAGACGATGTTCCGGCGTTGTGATCGTTGACACTAATGAAGACTCAATGCTATCTTCAGAAGTGCCAGGCAAGCAAAACCCCCTTGTTCATTCCGATACAATCCCACTCTCTCGCTCCTGCTCTCTTTTACTGCATTAGGACAACAGCGATTCAACTGTTACATGCTGCGGTAGTTGAACCCCTTTCCTCTGCATGACCTGTCATTGCCACAGTAAATAGATGAAACCCTCTAGCATGAGTAGGAGTTGTTTGAGCCCTGATGTGCCTACTCATTCATGCTTGTTTGTCATGCCTGCTATTGCTTAGAGTTGAGTCAGGTCTGATTCATCGGGAATGAATTGGAATGTGGTGAACATGTCCTACTGTTGAGAGCTAAGTGTGTGAACATGATTCGGTAAAGGTAGCGGTGAGAGGCCATGTAGGAGTACATGGTGGGTTGTCTCATTGCAGCCGTCCTCAGGAACTGAGTTCTGTGTTTGTGATCCATGAACAGTTACTACCACACATTGGGCTCCGGGCGCTCCAAGCTCTCTCGACTTATTAATCAACCTGATCTCTGTCCAGGAGTTGCAACTAGTTTCTGGTGTTTGTAGGTAGTGTTAGTAGTCTACCAAGTGGTACCCGGTACAGGTGGGCTTGGGACAGACTAGGCACCGTGGCACGGTGTACCAAGCGTAGATCCATCCGTCGAGGTGGGCTTGGGAACCCTGCACACATCGTTTGGGGCCGTGAGCGACATCCCGGCCGGATCTCCTTGCGGATGGAACCCGAATAGGCGATAAACCTGGACGAGAGACTTGTGTGGTTAGTCAGGTCGTGGCCGACTCCCTCGCCAGGCTTCCGCTTGAAGGTTGCCGAGATACACGACGTGTACATGGTGGTAAGTGGCGAGAGCGTGTGTGACGAAGTACACCCCTGCAGGGTTAATATGATCTATTCGAATAGCCGTGTCCGCGGTAAAGGACTTCTGGGTTGCCTATAACAGTTCATAGACAAGTGAAAGTGGATACTCTAAAATGCGCAAGGTAAGCGTGAGTGCTATGGATGGCGTCCTCGTAATGCGCAAGGTAAGCGTGAGTGCTATGGATGGCGTCCTCGTAGCCGAATCCATAGTGGTGTATTGATATGGTGAATATGTGGACTCGTGTGCGCCACCTCAAAAGAGTTACTTGCAGTCGTAGTTCAGGATAGCCACCGAGTCAAAGCTAGCTTGCTGCAGTTAAACTCCACCACCCCCTTTGTTGATACCGATGCATATGTAGATAGTTCTGATGTAAGTCTTGCTGGGTACATTTGTACTCACGTTTGCTTATTTTATGTTTTGCAGAGAGACGTCAGTCTCGCTAGTAGTTCCGTGTGGACTTCGACGTTTAGCTTGATACCTCAGCTATGATCTTGTGCCCTCGGCAGGATCTGGTAGATAGTCAGGCTTCTCAGCCTTTTTCATTTATAGATGTCTGTACTCAGACATGTTAAGCTTCCGCATGTGCTTTGACTTGTATGCTCTGAATGTTGGGTCATGAGACCCTTGTTTGTAATATCTCGCTCCTCGGAGCCTAATGAATAAATACTGTGAGTCGTAGAGTCTTGTTGTGATGCCATGTTGTATTTGCACATATCGAGCATATTGTGTGTATGATTGAAATGCTTGGTATGTGTGGGATCCGACAACCTAGTTGTTTATCCTTGGTAGCCTCTCTTATGGGGAAATGTAGTCTTGTGCTTCTATAAGCCATAGTAGTCCGCTACAGCCCGGTTCACCGGAGTCCTGCTAGCCCAGCACTACTGCTCCGGAACACTTGACTGGCCGGCATGTGATTCACTTCGTTCCTGTGTCTGTCCCTTCGGGGAAATGTCACGCGGTGACATCCGGAGTCCTCCCTAGCCTGCTACAGCCCGGGTTCCCGGAGTCCTGTTAGCCCAGAGCTACAGCCCGGATTCACACGCTGCTGATCGACATGCTCGATGTTGATTCACGTATGCCTGTCCCCGTAAGTTAGTGCCACTTTGGGTTCACGACTAGTCATGTCGGCCCGGGTTCTCTGTCATATGGATGCTAGCGACACTATCATATACGTGAGCCAAAAGGTGCAAACGGTCCCGGGCCATGGTAAGGCGACACCCGTGGGAATACCGTGTGTGAGGCCACAAAGTGATATGAGGTGTTACCGGCTAGATCGATGTGACTTGGAATCGGGGTCCTGACAGCTTTGGTATCCGAGCCTGACTGCCTGTAGGATTACCAAGCTAAACTGGTCGAAGTTGAGTCTAGAAATGCTTTAGTTATATAAGGGAATTGATTGTGGAAGGGAACGTAAGGCTCTTTTTTACTCCTTTACCTTATGCCCTTCTGATCTGAGTCAACCTCTTCTCCTCTACGGGGATTAAGAACTAGGCTTCTCATCTTTCTATCAGGATCACGTGTTACTAATCCGTAGACTCGTAGGATTGTTGGTCTGAAGCCCCAGTTCAGTTTCTACTACTTCTGTGTGTTCATAGTTGGTCTCGGGACCTTGATATTGTGCTTCTAAGTGGTTATGCCACCATTTTTGCAGGATGTCTCAAATCCTTTGAGCATTTACAGCCGTTATGCTGTCCGAGTCATCCCAGGCTTCTAAATAATCTGACGCATTTGCAAATCCCTTCTTTCCGTTCTCGATGTTCCTTTGGGCCAGATTAACCACACTAATCGTTGAGTTGAGGTACTCTGTTGCCTTGACATATATGTTGGAGTTATTATTATGACCCTAGGTGTCTTAGAGGACCATTTAGTAATCTAGCAATGCTTGCATCCCCAATGTGATGATTCTGGCCATTATTCTCGAAAGCATCCCGTGATGCCACTTAGTTAGTAGGCATTCTATTCCCGGGTTTCTGAACTCGAGATTCACTCCACTTACCTCCTGTTGATAGTGTTTGCTCGTTCCTTTAGGATATTAGTAACCTTGCGATAGTCCTCAAGGTTCGTGGTTTATCATTCTTCCAATACCATGAACCAATATGGCAGAAGTTCCTTTGACCCAAAAGATCACAACCAGAGTGCTCTTCATGAGTTCTCCATTCTGCATTGTGAATCTGCCAGTCCTACCTTTCTGGATGGATTATCTGGAAGAAATATGTGGAACTTGTTGACATACTAAATCTATGCATCCGCAACTCAGAAAACCATATGTCCTTTTGAGTTGTCTCTCTTTAGTTGTATTCTGACCTCTGTCTATCAATTGATAGTCAGGACTAGTTGTACATCCGTGTTATCGATGCGTACTATCCTTGTGGTCCGTCAAGCCGTTCTATTTCAGAATGACTAGGAGAAACAAACTCCAGAACCTTGTCCATATCTAGGATTGGGTCAAAGCAATTGTATTCTGCAGACCAAAATGCCAATCCAGCTTTTGCTCTGCTCTACCTTGGAGCGTTACCATCTTTATGTCAAGAGTGTCATGAGAATTGCACCACCTCTTATGAATTCTTGACGCAGTGATACTTCTCGCCATCATTATTCATTCCTCGGTCCCGTGTTGTCACAACCGGAATACCGACAAGTGAACCATGATGTGTGAAATCAATACTCTGAGCAACTCGTTGCTTGGTAGTTAATGGCAATACTCTCATTCTTAGCGTGCTGGTTATTGAATCATCATCCTAAGATTGATCGTGCTACCTAGTCCTTATTTTTGGTGCACTCTTCAATCAATGAGTTAGGATTTTTTTCAAACCCTTGCTCAGCTGATCATATCATCTTGCCCTGAAAAGCAAGATTGTTCTCGAGCTTAGTAACATATCGGTGGTTCGTGATTTTCCGAATATCTTCTCAGAAGTATCACCAGGTTGTCACCTGACCGCTATGTTGAGCTCGTGATCAAATGGTTTTCCTATAAACCACTCTTTCTCCAAGAATCTGTGTTGGATACCTTGAGCTAGTTGGTTAAGCTAAACAACAACTTGGAGAGTTGGAAGATAAAAGCTTGCCTGACTTAGTTCTTTCCAAAGGATATCTCTTGTGTGTGTGTTTGTTGTAGAAAGATGATTTCTTCATCGATTGGTCCTCGTGATCAATTAATGGACCTATCATCTTAACCAAACTTTGATTTGAGTATGGGCTAATATCAAATCAAATCAGAACCAACGATGTTCGTAATGTTGTCTTACTCGTGGTTGATTCCTCGAGCATACACCATTACATCTTTTGGTCTGACCAATG
>NW_025237061.1:0-4879 GCF_018294505.1 Triticum aestivum
AACTCAAGCTTGTTGTTTAAGGTGAAAGGGTATGACGAGGAAAATCGACGTAAGGTTAGTTCATCGTCGAAAATTGGTGCTCCGAGAATAAGGACCAGGTAGCACCGTTAGAATCGTCACGACAATGATATAGCCAAACAGGCTAGGAATGGCGTGATCGGGTACAAACTCGTACTTATAGAAGCTTACCGAAGAGTTGTTGAACCGTAGAGCGGACTCGGTTCAGTTATCGGTGTCTTTGAGTGTTCAATAACTCCGAGCCCATGAAAAATTGTAATCGGTGAGTATGTAGTACTTGATGAAGAACTCATAAGAAATTATGCAGTTCCAAGATAATCTCGAGATACCAGGTGGTAATACTCGACGACAGATCAAACTAGAAGTTGAACTGGGGTATTGCTCTATAGAAGACAAGTGCTTAAACTTGCACAGGACATGATATTTAAAGGAGAACATGGTCAGAACCACGATTGCAAAAAGGCCAGATCTCAGATATAAGATGAACTTATACCAAGGGAATAATTGATTTTAAAAGAAGCTTTGATGAGAAGATGTACATCGTGTCCATGGGCATGAACGCAAAGTTCAAGGTCGACTCCCACTTCTCCAATGCACAACCTTTCATTCACTTCTCGCACTCAATAAAGTTGTAGTTTTGAAATTTTATCTGGCAAAATACCAGAGGAGTACGACTCGTGAAAACTTTCGAGTTCTCACCCATTAAGGAAGGCATAGGTTCAACCCATCGGGGCATCTTATAATCATATACCAGAATCTTTAGAAGTAATTTACTCAAGCTCGAAGACAGAGCATGGTTAAGAAAGCAGAGGATACAATTTACCAAAGGCATTATGTATCCGAGAAAAGGCTCACAAGTTTATTGAATATGAAGGGCGTTGTCAGATAAAATCCAACAAAGGATCTGGTGGTCCACAAGGGATCTAACGTGAGCATCGGTACTCAACTAGAGGAAGCAGATTATAGAAACAACTGACTAACTCAATTGTCAAATGCAAAGGAATTATGATTTCCAAATCAAGGGATCAGAAGCAACGCTCTGATTAGGGTTGGATAAGTTGAATAGCCGTAGGGTACAATCAAAGACAATTGGGTTGGTCGAGAACCAATTCCAGTAAAAAGAATGGCAGCTCAGCCGGAAAAGTAATTTATAAGGATCAATGATGATTGCGTGTATTCGCAAACATATTGAGTCAACAGACTCAAAATGGTAATGACAAGGAATGTCAATATGACTACGAGACTTATGGGATTATCCATAATGCAAGCAAGCAAGAGTTTCAAGAGCCAAAGGCCCCAAGGATTTTCGAAAGATCGAATATTATTTCGAAGACTTTTGTGAAACACATGAACAACTGGGGATGAGCGGATACTCGACAAGTGCGAGAATTATCCATAGGGGTATTCAGGTGACAAGAACAGCAAGGCAGTAAGCTCAAGGGATTATCGAAACCACGACGAGTTTTTCAGGGTATCTTGTAATAACAAGACCAACTGGGGATGATATAAGAATAACAACTGTAAGTAGTTACCCATAAGGGTTGACGGTGGAAGGGGAATTGCAAACGCGATGAACACAAGTTCTCGGCTTAACAGCGGAAAGTATCTTCAGGGTCTTCACGTGCAGCAGACGATCATCAGTAATAAGGGGCTCTCCGGGTGAAAGTGATAACGAGATCCTAATGTTAGATTTAGCAAAATTCATTTAACCCGATTAGAAGAGAGATCAGAGTCCCAGAGTAAGGTCGAGGAGTAAAAGATCCTAGTACCACCCGATGGCGACGTGGGCCCGTAAGGCACACAGCCAAGTTAGTAAAAGTTTTTGCAATGTCTAGACTCGACTTCGGCCAAGGAGTGTGGAAGGGGGATTCCTACAGGCAGTCGGCTCTGATACCAACTTGTGACGCCCCTGATTCAATCGTACACTAATCATGCACGCAAACGTGTACGATCAAGATCAGGGACTCACGGGAAGATATCACAACACAACTCTACAAATAAAATAAGTCATACAAGCATCATAATACAAGCCAGGGGCCTCGAGGGCTCGAATACAAGTGCTCGATCATAGACGAGTCAGCGGAAGCAACAATATCTGAGTACAGACATAAGTTAAACAAGTTGCCATAAGATGGCTAACACAAACTGGGATACAGATCGAAAGAGGCGCAGGCCTCCTGCCTGGGATCCTCCTAACTACTCCAGGTCGTCGTCAGCGGGCTGCACGTAGTAGTAGGCACCTCCGGTGTAGTAGGGGTCGTCGTCGACGGTGGCGTCTGGCTCCTGGACTCCAGCATCTGGTTGCGACAACCAGAAAGAAAGGAAGGGGGGGAAAGGGGGGAGAAAGCAACCGTGAGTACTCATCCAAAGTACTCGCAAGCAAGGAACTACACTACATATGCATGGGTATATGTGTAAGGAGGCCATATCGGTGGACTGAACTGCAGAATGCCAGAATAAAAGGGGGATAGCTAGTCCTATCGAAGACTACGCTTCTGGTAGCCTCCGCCTCGCAGCACGTAGAAGAGAGTAGATTGAAGTCCTCCAAGTAGCATCTCCGAGTAGCATCTCCAGTAGCATCGCATAGCATAATCCTACCTGGCGATCCTCCCCTCGTATCCCTGAGGGAGAGCGATCACCGGTTGTATCTGGCACTTGGAAGGGTGTGTTTTATTAAGTATCCAGTTCTAGTTGTCATAAGGTCAAGGTACAACTCCAAGTCGTCCTGTTACCGAAGATCACGGCTATTCGAATAGATTAACTTCCCTGCAGGGGTGCACCACATAGCCCAACACGCTCGATCCCATTTGGCCGGACACACTTTCCTGGGTCATGCCCGGCCTCGGAAGATCAACACGTCGCAGCCCCACCTAGGCAAAACAGAGAGGCCAGCACGCCGGTCTAAACCTAAGCGCGCAGGGGTCTGGGCCCATCGCCCTGAGCACACCTGCACGTTGCGTGGGCGGCCGAAAGCAGACCTAGCCTAGTGGCGTTCCAGTCCAATTCGGCGCGCGCCGCTCCGTCGCTGACGTCTGAAGTGCTTCGGCTGATACCACGACGTCGGGATACCCATAACTACTCCCACGTAGATGGTTAGTGCGTATAGGCTCGTAGCCAGACTCAGATCAAATACCAAGATCTCGTTAAGCGTGTTAAGTATCCGCGAACGCCGAACAGGGCCAGGCCCACCTGTCTCCTAGGTGGTCTCAACCTCCCCTGTCGCTCCGCCACAAAGTAACAGTCGAGGGCCGTCGGGAACCCAGGCCCACCTCTACCGGGATGGAGCCACCTGTCCTTTCAGCCCCCTCGTCAAAATCACTTGCGGGTACTCAATGAGCTGACCCGACTTTAGTCACCATCTGTATAGTATGTATGTATGTATAGTATATACCCATGATCACCTCCCAAGTGATCACGGCCCGATAGTATAGCAAGGCAGACTGACAAGAATGTAGGGCCAATGATGATAAACTAGCATCCTATACTAAGCATATAGGATTGCAGGTAAGGTATCAACAGATGTAGCGACAATGTCAGGCTATGCATCAGAATAGGATTAACGAAAGCAGTAACATGCTACACTACTCTAATGCAAGCAGTATAGAGGAGAATAGGCGATATCTGGTGATCAAGGGGGGGGGCTTGCCTGGTTGCTCTGGCAAGAGAGAGGGGTCGTCAACTCCGTAGTCGAACTGGTCAGCAGCAGCGTCGGTCTCGTAGTCTACCGGAGATAAGAGGGGGAAGAAACAATGAATACAAAGCAAACATAAACACGACAATGCATGACGTGACAATGAGCGGTGCTAGGTGTGCCCTAATGTGGTATGAGGTGGTACCGGTTAAGGAGGGAAACATCCGGGAAGTATTCCCGGTGTTTCGCGTTTTCGGGCAGAGAAGCCGGAGGGGGAAAGTTGCGTGTTTGATATGTTAGGGGTGTGTGGTGGACGAACGGGCTGCGTATCCGGAATCGTCTCGTCGTTCTGAGCAACTTTCATGTTGAAAATATTTTAATCCGAGTTACGGATTAAAAGATATGATTTTCTAAAGATTTTATTAATTTCTGGAATTTAATTAATTAATTAATTAATTCAAAAAATGAATTTATGACGTCAGCATGATGTCATGCTGACGTCAGCAGTCAACAGGGTTGACTTGGTCAACCCGACAGGTGGGACCCGCATGCCATACACTAATTAGGGTTTAACTAATATAATTATTGTCTAATTATTATTTAATTAATTTAACACTAGTTAATTAGGTTAATCTAATTATGATTAATTAACTTAATTAATTAATTAATTTAATTATTATTACTTATTTAATTATTTTTATTATTTTTTTTTTTACTTAATTATTTTTTTAATTCCTTTTTTTAAACGTTCTGGGCGCTGGGGCCACTTGGTCAGTGGCCCAGGGGGCATAACGGGTGCGGTTACGGGCATGCGCCCGTGCGAGGGCACGGGGCAACAGGGGCGTCGGCAGGGAGCAGCGCACGGCGCTGGGTCGCAACGGCCGGAGGCGGCGAGTAGCACTCGGCGCGGCGTCGCGCGGGAAGCAGCGGGGCGGCGGAGGCGAGAGGCTCGAGCGGCAGAGAGCATGCGGGGGAGGCGCGGCCCGGGGCGCGTGGCCAAGGCAGAGCCTTGCCGTTGCCGGAGCTAGGCGTGGCGCGATGGGCGCTGTCAGGAGAGGCCGGAGGAGGCCACGGCGACGGGCGCGCGCGGAGGAGCTCGTCGGGGCAGTCGGGAGCGGCGACTTGCAACAGAGAGGGGGGAGAGGGGCACCGGGAGGCGTGGCCCCGAGCGCGGCGAGGGCGGGTGGTGCGGCGACGGAGCCGCGGCGGAGGGGCGCCGGACGTGAGGGC
>NW_025237062.1:0-4878 GCF_018294505.1 Triticum aestivum
TAGTTGCCTATTCACCCCCCCCCCTCTAGTCAACCATATCGATCCTTTCAATTGGTATCAGAGCCTCGTCTCTTTATTAAGGACTTTACCATCCGAAGAGTATGGTTGACACCAACGATGGTGCGGAGGAACACTCCGGTGTGAATCCCATCTCATCTTCGGCCGAAGGGGGAGCCTCGGTCTCACGTGAGGAATTCAATGTGGCTTTAGACACATTGAAAACCTCCATGACGGCCGAGGTTAAAAGCATGCTTACCGAATTTCTAGAGGGACTTAAACTGTCTACCTCGCCTATGAAAGTGGGTGATCCCACTAACAAGGTGACGGATGCTAACTCCGGTAAGGGGGAAGCTAACAATGAAAAGAGTCCGTCTACTAGTGGTAGAAATGGCACCAGCATCTTTGCCCATGTGGAACCTCCTATCTATAAAGGACCGATTCCCTCCACTCATTTGAATCATGCCGGTCCTCCTCCTAAGTATGTAAAAAATGAAGATTTTGATTCTTGGGTTTATTGCTTCAAGCGACATTTAAAACATGTGAACACTAACCTTTGGAGAATCATTGAAGAAGGTTTCTTTCCTCATGACCCAAGCAACTTCACCCCTCGAGAAGAAGTAGACAATCAATTCAATGAGAGTTCTCTCTTCATCATCCAAGATGCTATCCTTCCCGAAGATCTTCCTCATCTTCGACCTCATTCCATGGCTAAAGACGCATGGAAGTGTGTCGAGCGTATGTACAGAGGAAGTGCTAGCATTCAACGCTCCAACTATGAAGTGGTGCAAGATGAAGCCGATGAGTTTGCAATGAAAGAGGATGAAGAACCTCGTGAGCTATTTCGAAGAGTGACCAAACTTGCGGTCGCACTCCGAGATCATGGGAGTAAGGACACGGATGACAACTGGATCAAGCGCAAGTTCCTCAAGGCCATGATGCCTTACAACAAGGCCATGTCCTCTGTCATCCGCCAAAGACCGGACTTCCACTCCATGTCCTCTAGTGAAGTGTTGGATGAGTTTATTGCAATGAACATCTTGGATAAGACCGCCGACAATGCGGTGCTTCGTTCCCAAAGGGCTAAGAAGCCCAACCTTGCTCTGAAGGCCAAGGTTATTGTGGAAGAAGAGGAATAAGTGGAAGATGAGGAAAGCAACCCCGAAGACACCAAATTTCATTATCATGAGCACATGGCCCTTGCTTCAAGACAATTTTGGAACAAGAAGAGTTCTAGACCCAACTTCAACAAGAACAACTCCAGTGGCGTCAAGGGCAAGCAACGAGTTAGAACTTGCTTCAATTGTGGCAATGTGAGCCATTTCATTGCAGATTGTCCTTACGAGAAGCGGGAAGACAATGGTGGCAAGTTCATCCGAAAAGACAAAGCCAAGTCCTTCCCCAACAAGAACAACTTCGCCAAAAGGACTCCCACACGTGGGTTGGTGGTTCAAGAAGAATACCAAGAGGATGACGATGATGATGAAAATGAAGAAGCAATGGCCATGGCATCCATTGCCATTGCCACTACTCCCCGGGTGTCTCTCTTTGATTCACCCAACGAAAACATCACCGCCAAATGCCTCATGGCTAAAGCTTCAAACAAGGTAACCCCCAACATTAAAACCACCATCATTCCTAATCCCTCCGTGGAGGATTGCATTGATGAACATTGTGGGTCTAATGAAGAAGTAAATGAGTTTGAGTCTTTTATGAGTAAGCTCAAGGGCAAGTCCAAGAAGCACTTTGTTGCTCTCTTGGAACAACTTGGTGAGGCCAATGACATGATCGAGGCTCACTAAGAAACCATCTCTAAGATGGAAGGTCATAGTTGTGATTATGCCGATGAGATATCGGATCTCTCTAATGCTCTTGAAGAAGAGCGTGTGCATCGTTTGACTCTTGAGGAGTCACACAATGATGACCATGCTAAGATAAAGAAAGATCTTGATCATGCTATTGCCATGTCTCGTGTGCTAACTTCCGAGAAGGCTAAACTTGGGGTTGATCATGCTAGACTCAAAGAGGAGTTTGAGGTACTTGACAAGGCCCACAAGGTCTTGAAGGGTACTCATGCTAGCCTCAAGGAGTCTCATGCTCAACTCCAAGTTAAGCTAATCAAGGAAAAGGCCACCTTTCCTCATATGGTATTAATTGATAATGCATGTGCTACTAACCCATGTTGTGAGCATGTGCATCTTGTGGAGGAAAATGCCAAGCTGAAGGATTAACTTGAGAAAGGCCTTGTGTCTTTCATTCAAGGTGAGAAAAACCTCAACGACCTTTTGAGCAATCAAAAGGAAGTTGTGGCCAAGGAAGGAATTGGGTTTGCACCCAAGTCCAAGAGCAAGAAGAAGAAGAAGAACAAGACAAATCATCCTCCTTCTCTCAAACAAACGTTTGTGAAAGAGGGAGAGGGTGCTCCTGAGAAGAAAAAGGAGAAAGTGAAGGGAGTTGATGTCCAAAAGGGCAAAAGCATTTCCTCAAACAAAGTCGGCGACTTTAACCCGTCATATGTGCTGTGCCGTGCTAGTGATGGACATGTTTATGCTCGATTTGTTGGTTCTTCTTATGAGTACATTGAATGGTCTATTTGGGTTCCCAAGACCCTTGTTACTAACATCAAAGGACCCATTACTAAATGGGTACCTAAAACCAAGCATTGATCTCGTGTAGGTGTTTGCTTCCGGTGGAGGATCATGGTTGCTCGATAGTGGAGCAACAAATCATATGACCGGAAGCAAGGACTTGGTGGTGGACGTGCAAGAGATTCCATCTATGCCCACCAATGTCGAGTGGGGTGATGCATCACATTCTAAGGTATTGGGTCTCGGCAAGGTTGTCATTTCTCATGATCTAACGATCGAGAAAGTCATGCTTGTTGAGTCCCTTGCATACAATTTGCTTTCCGTTCGTCAACTTGCACTCATGGGCTTTGCTACATTCTTTGACATTGATACCGTGGCCCTCTTGTGGAGCAAGACTCTTAAAGTAGCCTTTGTTGGGCATGTCGAGAACGGTCTTTATGGGATTAACTTTTCGGAGCGACCCACTAAGACCGCGACATGCCTAATGGCTAAAGTTGACGTGGGATGGCTTTGGCATCACCGTTTAGCCCACGTCAATATGAGATCTTTGCAAAGTCTTCTCAAGGGGGACCATGTTCGTGGACTAACAAACGTTAGCTTTGCCAAAGATCGTGCTTGCAGTGCTTGTATCGAAGGGAAGCTTCATGAAAAGGCTCACCCTCCTTCAACCATCATCTACTCGAAGAGACCCTTGGAGCTCCTTCACATGGATCTCTTTGGGCCTCCATCCTGTGATAGTCTTGGAGGAAGAAAGTATTGCTTGGTGATTGTGGATGATTATTCAAGATACACGTGGGTATACTTCTTCAAGAGGAAGAGTGAGACTCAACAAACCATCATCAACTTTGCAAATGAAGCTCAACGTCAACATGATGCAAAGATCTTGACAATAAGAAGTGACAACGGCACCGAGTTCAAGAACTACACCTTGGATGAGTTTCTTAGTGATGAGGGGATCAAGCATCAATATTCTGCACCATATACCCCTCAACAAAATGGTGTTGCGGAGAGAAAGAACCGGACGTTGATGGATGCGGCAAGAACCATGATGGCGGAGTTCAAGTCTCCGTACAACTTTTGGGCCGAAGCCATCAACACCGCTTGTCATGCATCAAATCGGCTCTATCTTCGCAAAGGCTTGAACAAGACCCCTTATGAGATACTCACCGGCAACAAGCCCAACCTCAAGTACTTCCGGGTCTTCGGTTGTAAGTGTTTCATTCTCAAGAAAGGTGTTCGTTTGTCTAAATTTGAGGCTAGAGCTCATGAGGGCATATTTGTTGGTTATGCTACAGACTCTCATGCTTACCGTGTCCTCAACAAGTCCACCGGACTCATTGAGGAGACGTGTAACGTGGAGTTTGACTAAAATAACGGCTCCCAAGTGGAGCAAAGTGGTACTTGTGATGTAGGTGATGAAATTCCTCCCCAAGCCATAAGAAGAATGGGTATTGGTCAAATTCTACCCATTGAGGAACCCCTTGTGGCCGAAGGAGAAGGACAATGCTCTACTCAAGTAGAGCCATCACTTCATCAAGACCCACACGCTTCCGAAGAACAAAGTGAAGGCCCTCTACCTCGTGAACAAGACCAAGGGCAAGATCAACCTCAAGATGGTGGTGAACCTCTAAATGATGCCCAAGGTCAAGTTCTCCCCCTCGAGCAAGTTCAAGATCAAGAGCATCCTCAAGATCAAGAACAAGCTCAAGACGGCGCTCAAGATGATCAAGTCAACCCTCCTCCTTCCACATCCGAGGAGGATTTAGAGCGTCGTGCCGCGAAGATTGCTTCCAACCTCACCACCCAAGGCCATCTCATGGAAAATGTGGTTGGAAGTCTAAGAAAGGGGGTAAGCACTCGTAGACAATTAGCAAACTATTGTGAACATCACGCGTTTGTCTCTTGTGTTGAACCCCAAGAGGTCTATGAGGCGCTCGAAGACTCGGATTGGCTCAATGCCATGCATGAAGAACTCAACAACTTCGAGTACAACAAAGTGTGGAGACTGGTGCCAAGGCCATCGGGGAACCACAACGTCATTGGAACCAAGTGGATCTTCAAGAACAAGCAAGATGCTCATGGGAACATCATTCGCAACAAGGCGAGATTGGTAGCACAAGGCTACTCCCAAGTCGAGGGTATCGACTACGGTGAAACCTTTGCTCCAGTTGCTCGTCTTGAATCCATTCGTTTGTTGATTGCATATGCTTCCCATCACAACTTTAAGTTGCAACAAATGGATGTGAAAAGTGCTTTTCTTAATGGTCCCATTAATGAGTTGGTCTATGTCAAG
>NW_025237063.1:0-4878 GCF_018294505.1 Triticum aestivum
CTTGACATAGACCAACTCATTAATGGGACCATTAAGAAAAGCACTTTTCACATCCATTTGTTGCAACTTAAAGTTGTGATGGGAAGCATATGCAATCAACAAACGAATGGATTCAAGACGAGCAACTGGAGCAAAGGTTTCACCGTAGTCGATACCCTCGACTTGGGAGTAGCCTTGTGCTACCAATCTCGCCTTGTTGCGAATGATGTTCCCATGAGCATCTTGCTTGTTCTTGAAGATCCACTTGGTTCCAATGACGTTGTGGTTCCCCGATGGCCTTGGCACCAGTCTCCACACTTTGTTGTACTCGAAGTTGTTGAGTTCTTCATGCATGGCATTGAGCCAATCCGAGTCTTCGAGCGCCTCATAGACCTCTTGGGGTTCAACACAAGAGACAAACGCGTGATGTTCACAATAGTTTGCTAATTGTCTACGAGTGCTTACCCCCTTTCTTAGACTTCCAACCACATTTTCCATGAGATGGCCTTGGGTGGTGAGGTTGGAAGCAATCTTCGCGGCACGACGCTCTAAATCCTCCTCGGATGTGGAAGGAGGAGGGTTGACTTGATCATCTTGAGCGCCGTCTTGAGCTTGTTCTTGATCTTGAGGATGCTCTTGATCTTGAACTTGCTCGAGGGGGAGAACTTGACCTTGGGCATCATTTAGAGGTTCACCACCATCTTGAGGTTGATCTTGCCCTTGGTCTTGTTCACGAGGTAGAGGGCCTTCACTTTGTTCTTCGGAAGCGTGTGGGTCTTGATGAAGTGATGGCTCTACTTGAGTAGAGCATTGTCCTTCTCCTTCGGCCACAAGGGGTTCCTCAATGGGTAGAATTTGACCAATACCCATTCTTCTTATGGCTTGGGGAGGAATTTCATCACCTACATCACAAGTACCACTTTGCTCCACTTGGGAGCCGTTATTTTAGTCAAACTCCACGTTACACGTCTCCTCAATGAGTCCGGTGGACTTGTTGAGGACACGGTAAGCATGAGAGTCTGTAGCATAACCAACAAATATGCCCTCATGAGCTCTAGCCTCAAATTTAGACAAACGAACACCTTTCTTGAGAATGAAACACTTACAACCGAAGACCCGGAAGTACTTGAGGTTGGGCTTGTTGCCGGTGAGTATCTCATAAGGGGTCTTGTTCAAGCCTTTGCGAAGATAGAGCCGATTTGATGCATGACAAGCGGTGTTGATGGCTTCGGCCCAAAAGTTGTACGGAGACTTGAACTCCGCCATCATGGTTCTTGCCGCATCCATCAACGTCCGGTTCTTTCTCTCCGCAACACCATTTTGTTGAGGGGTATATGGTGCAGAATATTGATGCTTGATCCCCTCATCACTAAGAAACTCATCCAAGGTGTAGTTCTTGAACTCGGTGCCGTTGTCACTTCTTATTGTCAAGATCTTTGCATCATGTTGACGTTGAGCTTCATTTGCAAAGTTGATGATGGTTTGTTGAGTCTCACTCTTCCTCTTGAAGAAGTATACCCACGTGTATCTTGAATAATCATCCACAATCACCAAGCAATACTTTCTTCCTCCAAGACTATCACAGGATGGAGGCCCAAAGAGATCCATGTGAAGGAGCTCCAAGGGTCTCTTCGAGTAGATGATGGTTGAAGGAGGGTGAGCCTTTTCATGAAGCTTCCCTTCGATACAAGCACTGCAAGCACGATCTTTGGCAAAGCTAACGTTTGTTAGTCCACGAACATGGTCCCCCTTGAGAAGACTTTGCAAAGATCTCATATTGACGTGGGCTAAACGGTGATGCCAAAGCCATCCCACGTCAACTTTAGCCATTAGGCATGTCGCGGTCTTAGTGGGTCGCTCCGAAAAGTTAATCCCATAAAGACCGTTCTCGACATGCCCAACAAAGGCTACTTTAAGAGTCTTGCTCCACAAGAGGGCCACGGTATCAATGTCAAAGAATGTAGCAAAGCCCATGAGTGCAAGTTGACGAACGGAAAGCAAATTGTATGCAAGGGACTCAACAAGCATGACTTTCTCGATCGTTAGATCATGAGAAATGACAACCTTGCCGAGACCCAATACCTTAGAATGTGATGCATCACCCCACTCGACATTGGTGGGCATAGATGGAATCTCTTGCACGTCCACCACCAAGTCCTTGCTTCCGGTCATATGATTTGTTGCTCCACTATCGAGCAACCATGATCCTCCACCGGAAGCAAACACCTACACGAGATCAATGCTTGGTTTTAGGTACCCATTTAGTAATGGGTCCTTTGATGTTAGTAACAAGGGTCTTGGGAACCCAAATAGACCATTCAATGTACTCATAAGAAGAACCAACAAATCGAGCATAAACATGTCCATCACTAGCACGGCACAGCACATATGACGGGTTAAAGTCGCCGACTTTGTTTGAGGAAATGCTTTTGCCCTTTTGGACATCAACTCCCTTCACTTTCTCCTTTTTCTTCTCAGGAGCACCCTCTCCCTCTTTCACAAACGTTTGTTTGAGAGAAGGAGGATGATTTGTCTTGTTCTTCTTCTTCTTCTTGCTCTTGGACTTGGGTGCAAACCCAATTCCTTCCTTGGCCACAACTTCCTTTTGATTGCTCAAAAGGTCGTTGAGGTTTTTCTCACCTTGAATGAAAGACACAAGGCCTTTCTCAAGTTAATCCTTCAGCTTGGCATTTTCCTCCACAAGATGCACATGCTCACAACATGGGTTAGTAGCACATGCATTATCAATTAATACCATATGAGGAAAGGTGGCCTTTTCCTTGATTAGCTTAACTTGGAGTTGAGCATGAGACTCCTTGAGGCTAGCATGAGTACCCTTCAAGACCTTGTGGGCCTTGTCAAGTACCTCAAACTCCTCTTTGAGTCTAGCATGATCAACCCCAAGTTTAGCCTTCTCGGAAGTTAGCACACGAGACATGGCAATAGCATGATCAAGATCTTTCTTTATCTTAGCATGGTCATCATTGTGTGACTCCTCAAGAGTCAAACGATGCACACGCTCTTCTTCAAGAGCATTAGAGAGATCCGATATCTCATCGGCATAATCACAACTATGACCTTCCATCTTAGAGATGGTTTCTTAGTGAGCCTCGATCATGTCATTGGCCTCACCAAGTTGTTCCAAGAGAGCAACAAAGTGCTTCTTGGACTTGCCCTTGAGCTTACTCATAAAAGACTCAAACTCATTTACTTCTTCATTAGACCCACAATGTTCATCAATGCAATCCTCCACGGAGGGATTAGGAATGATGGTGGTTTTAATGTTGGGGGTTACCTTGTTTGAAGCTTTAGCCATGAGGCATTTGGCGGTGATGTTTTCGTTGGGTGAATCAAAGAGAGACACCCGGGGAGTAGTGGCAATGGCAATGGATGCCATGGCCATTGCTTCTTCATTTTCATCATCATCGTCATCCTCTTGGTATTCTTCTTGAACCACCAACCCACGTGTGGGAGTCCTTTTGGCGAAGTTGTTCTTGTTGGGGAAGGACTTGGCTTTGTCTTTTCGGATGAACTTGCCACCATTGTCTTCCCGCTTCTCGTAAGGACAATCCGCAATGAAATGGCTCACATTGCCACAATTGAAGCAAGTTCTAACTCGTTGCTTGCCCTTGACGCCACTGGAGTTGTTCTTGTTGAAGTTGGGTCTAGAACTCTTCTTGTTCCAAAATTGTCTTGAAGCAAGGGCCATGTGCTCATGATAATGAAATTTGGTGTCTTCGGGGTTGCTTTCCTCATCTTCCACTTCTTCCTCTTCTTCCACAATAACCTTGGCCTTCAGAGCAAGGTTGGGCTTCTTAGCCCTTTGGGAACGAAGCACCGCATTGTCGGCGGTCTTATCCAAGATGTTCATTGCAATAAACTCATCCAACACTTCACTAGAGGACATGGAGTGGAAGTCCGGTCTTTGGCGGGTGACAGAGGACATGGCCTTGTTGTAAGGCATCATGGCCTTGAGGAACTTGCGCTTGATCCAGTTGTCATCCGTGTCCTTACTCCCATGATCTCGGAGTGCGACCGCAAGTTTGGTCACTCTTCGAAATAGCTCACGAGGTTCTTCATCCTCTTTCATTGCAAACTCATCGGCTTCATCTTGCACCACTTCATAGTTGGAGCGTTGAATGCTAGCACTTCCTCTGTACATACGCTCGACACACTTCCATGCGTCTTTAGCCATGGAATGAGGTCGAAGATGAGGAAGATCTTCGGGAAGGATAGCATCTTGGATGATGAAGAGAGAACTCTCATTGAATTGATTGTCTACTTCTTCTCGAGGGGTGAAGTTGCTTGGGTCATGAGGAAAGAAACCTTCTTCAATGATTCTCCAAAGGTTAGTGTTCACATGTTTTAAATGTCGCTTGAAGCAATAAACCCAAGAATCAAAATCTTCATTTTTTACATACTTAGGAGGAGGACCGGCATGATTCAAATGAGTGGAGGGAATCGGTCCTTTATAGATAGGAGGTTCCACATGGGCAAAGATGCTGGTGCCATTTCTACCACTAGTAGACGGACTCTTTTCATTGTTAGCTTCCCCCTTACCGGAGTTAGCATCCGTCACCTTGTTAGTGGGATCACCCACTTTCATAGGCGAGGTAGACAGTTTAAGTCCCTCTAGAAATTCGGTAAGCATGCTTTTAACCTCGGCCGTCATGGAGGTTTTCAATGTGTCTAAAGCCACATTGAATTCCTCACGTGAGACCGAGGCTCCCCCTTCGGCCGAAGATGAGATGGGATTCACACCGGAGTGTTCCTCCGCACCATCGTTGGTGTCAACCATACTCTTCGGATGGTAAAGTCCTTAATAAAGAGACGAGGCTCTGATACCAATTGAAAGGATCGATATGGTTGACTAGAGGGGGGGGGGTGAATAGGCAACTA
>NW_025237064.1:0-4877 GCF_018294505.1 Triticum aestivum
CCTGAGTTGTAAGGTATGAAGTTAAGACTTAAAGCTCGACCACGGCACAATAGAGAGAAAGGACGAAGGTCGTCCCCTATGCTTAAGACATAGGCTCTACAGTATGCTATGCTGTGTACCGCATCTGAAATGTGCCTTGCCATGAGTCAGTCAAGGGGTACAAGAGTGATCTAAGAATGGATCACAGGACAGCGGTCAAAGTTATCCTTAGTAACTAGTGGACTAAGGAATTTTCTCGATTATGGAGGTGGTAAAAGAGTTCGTTGTAAAGGGTTACGCCGATGCAAACTTTGAGACTAATCCAGATTATTCTGAGTAGTAAACTGGATTCGTATAGTAGAACAGTTATTTGGAATAGCTCCAAATGTAGCGTAGTAGTTGTATCTGCAAGATGACATAGAGATTTGCGAAGTACATACGGATCTGAAAGATTCAGACCCGTTGACTATAACCTCTCTCACAAGCATAACATGATCAAACCCAGAACTCTTTGGGTGTTAGTCACATGGGGATGTGACCTTGAGTGTTAATCACATACCGATGTGAACTGGATTATTGACTCTAGTGCAAGTGGGAGACTGTTGGAAATATGCCCTAGAGGCATTAATAAATTGATTATTATTATATTTCCTTGTTCATGATAATCGTTTATTATCCATGCTAGAATTGTATTGATAGGAAACTCAGATACATGTGTGGATACATAAACAACACCATGTCCCTAGTAAGCCTCTAGTTGACTAGCTCGTTGATCAATAGATGGTTACGATTTCCTGACCATGGACATTGGATGTCGTTGATAACGGGATCACATCATTAGGAGAATGATGTGATGGACAAGACCCAATCCTAAGCCTCTAGTTGACTAGATCGTGTAGTTCGTATGCTAAAGCTTTTCTAATGTCAAGTATCATTTCCTTAGACCATGAGATTGTGCAACTCCCGGATACCGTAGGAGTGCTTTGGGTGTGCCAAACGTCACAACATAACTGGGTGGCTATAAAGGTACACTACGGGTATCTCCGAAAGTGTCTGTTGGGTTGGCACGAATCGAGACTGGGATTTGTCACTCTGTGTGACGGAGAGGTATCTCTAGGCCCACTCGGTAGGACATCATCATAATGTGCACAATGTGATCAAGGAGTTGATCACGGGATGATGTGTTATGGAACGAGTAAAGAGACTTGCCGGTAACGAGATTGAACAAGGTATCGAGATACCGACGATCGAATCTCGGGCAAGTATCGTACCGCTAGACAAAGGGAATTGCATACGGGATTGATTAAGTCCTTGACATCGTGGTTCATCTGATGAGATCATCGTGGAACATGTGGGAGCCAACATGGGTATCCATATCCCGCTGTTGGTTATTGACCGGAGAGTCATCTCGGTCATGTCTGCATGTCTCCCGAACCCGTAGGGTCTACACACTTAAGGTTCGGTGACGCTAGGGTTATAGAGATATTAGTATGCGGTAACACAAAAGTTGTTCGGAGTCCCGGATGAGATCCCGGACGTCACGAGGAGTTCCGGAATGGTCCGGAGGTAAAGAATTATATATAGGAAGTGCTATTTCGGCCATCAGGACAAGTTTCGGGGTCACCGGTATTGTACCGGGACCACCGGAAGGGTCCCGGGGGTCCACCGGGTGGGGCCACCTACCCCGGGGGCCACATGGTCTGTAGGGGGTGCGCCTTGGCCTACATGGGCCAAGGGCACCAGCCCCTAGAGGCCCATGCGCCAAAGGGACAAGAGGAGGGGAGAGTCCTAAAAGGGGAAGGCACCTCCGAGGTGCCTTGGGGAGGATGGACTCCTCCCCCCCTTGGCCGCACCCTTCCTTGGAGGAAGGGGCAAGGCTGCACCCTCCCCCTCTCCCTTGGCCCTATATATAATGGGGGGGAAGGGAGGGCAACCACACCTAAGCCCTGGCGCCTCCCTCTCCCTCCCATGACACATCTCCCTGCTCCCGCATTGCTTGGCGAAGCCCTGTTGGAATCCCGCTACTTCCACCACCACGCCGTCGTGCTATTGGATCTCCATCAACCTCTCCTTCCCCCTTGCTGGATCAAGAAGGAGGAGACGTCGCTGCTCCGTACGTGTGTTGAACACGGAGGTGCCATCCGTTCGGCGCTAGGATCATCAGTGATTTGGATCACGACGAGTACGACTCCATCAACCCCGTTCTCTTGAACGCTTCCGCGCGCGATCTACAAGGGTGTGTAGATCCACTCCTCCCTCGTTGCTAGATGACTCCATAGATAGATCTTGGTGACACGTAGGAAAATTTTGAATTTCTGCTACGTTCCCCAACAAAAGGCACGGTCGATGAACTATGATCAAGAAGTGATCCTAGAACAACCTACGTCAAGCATTACTCCAACACCGTGTTCACTTCCCGGACTCCGCCGAGAAGAGACCATCCTGGTTACACACGCAGTTGATGCATTTTAATTAAGTTAAGTTTCAGGTTATCTACAACCGGACATTAACAAATTCCCATCTGCCCATAACCGCGAGCACAGCTTTCGAAAGTTCAGATCCCTGCAGGGGAGTCCCAACTTAGCCCATCACAAGCTCTCACGGTCAACGAAGGATATTCCATCTCCCAAGACAATCCGATCAGACTCGGCATCCAGGTTACAAGACATCTCGACAATGGTAAAACAAGTCCAGCAACACCGCCCGAATGTGCCGACAAATCCCGATAGGAGCTGCACATATCTCGTTCTCAGGGCACACCGGATTGTCCAAACTTCCGGTAGGCCAGCCCAGAGTTGCCCCTGGTGGCCACCGGCAGCTGACAAGGTGGACCAACACTCAGAGGAGCACTGGCCCAGGGGTTTAAGTAAAGATGACCCTCGGGCTTCGAAAACCCAAGGGAAAAAGATGCTAGGTGGCAAATGGTAAAACCAAGGCTGGGCATTGCTGGAGGAGTTTTATTCAAGGCGAACTGTCAAGGGGTTCCCATTATAACCCAACCGCGTAAGGAACGCAAAATCCGGGAACATAACACCGATATGACGGAAACTAGGGTGGCAAGAGTGGAACAAAACACTAGGCATAAGGCCGAGCCTTCCACTCTTTACCCAGTATATAGGTGCATTAAGATAAAAAAGATAATATTATGATATCCCAAAATAAACAAGTTCCAAGAAGGAACGAACTCCAATCTTCACTTGCAACTAGCAACGCTATAAGAGGGGCTAAGCAAAGCGGTAACATAGCCAAACAACGGTTTGCTAGGACATGGTGGGTTAGAGGCTTGACATGGAAATATGGGAGGCATGATAAGCAAGTGGTAGGTATCGTAGCATAGGCATAGCAAAAGAGCGAGCATCCAGCAAGCAAAGATAGAAGTGATTTCGAGGGTATGGTCATCTTGCCTGCAAAGTTCTCAGAGTTGCGTTGATCCTCGTAGGCGTACTCAACGGGCTCCTCGATCACGTACTCGTCTCCCGGCTCTACCCAAGCAAGAACAACAAGCAAAAGGAACACAATCAACCATGTGCAATGCTCAAACAACATGATGCAAACATGGTATGATATGCGGGATGCGGTATGTGATGCATATGAATGATTTGGAAAAGAATGATTGAACCTGGCCTCAACTTGGAAAACCAAGATTTCCACTGGAAAGAGGAGTTGATTTCAGTCGAAATCGATATAAAGATCACCGGAATCGGATGCACGGTTTGGAAATGGCAAACAAAACAAATATGGCACCGGTCTGCGATAATCAACAAGTGACCATCTAAATGCATCAAGACAAATATGCTATAACACTCAAACATAGCAAAAAAATATATGGCAGGGATCCACTCATGATGGTTGACAAAAGATGAAAAATGAGCTACGGCTAATTCACTCATTAATAGGTTCAAACAAGCATGGCAAAAGTGCAAAAGATAACAAGTTTCAGACTTTGTGAAAATAACAGCATATCAGGAATTTATCATCAGGAAGCAATGTTTAGAGCACGAAAACTACATGCTACAGGAACATATCATGGCAAAGCAAGGCATTCCATGAAGCTACTCAAAGCATATAACAAAAGTCTCTTAGTGACCACAAGCCAAAAGGGATCAGAAAATACAATTGCAAGCATGTTAATATAGCAAAAACATAAATAAATTCAGACTTAGTGAAAAACTGGAGCATGGCAAAACAGTTAACAAGTAGGCATGTTCACGAGCTCGATGCACTCACTATGAGGCATTGCATGACAAACTAAGCATACACCCAGCAAGAAGACATGGCATAGAAGCTATACATGGCAAGAACAACAACATAGCAAGCACAGATCAACAACAACAAGCTTGGCAAAATTGCAAAACATGTTAACAATCTGCCAGGAACATTTTATAGCAAAAGTAGAGCTCGATTGACTAAAGCTAGGGTGCTCCATAAATGCAAACAAAGACACAGATGTATAGAGGACCACAATATCTACAAAACAACCTGACTGATCTTGCTCAAAAGCGGCACGGATCACTTGGAAACAACATGAACATATGGCATAAAAATAATGACAGGGCAAGGACTTGGTGAAATTCTAAGTCCCTGAAATCAGCATCATTGAGTAGGCTACTTTGTATGCTTGTGCTAGTTACCACAAAGATCACAAAAATACATGGCATACACTCCTGTAAAGATGGCATGGCATTCATCAAAACACATGTAGAGCTTAGGATCATAGCATGCACACATTAATCATGGCAAAAATGACAAAAGGGCATTTGCTGAAACAGATCTGAAACTATCATCACATAGCCCTCTTCCAATAGCATTTCGGTCATCAAGATGAGCTCAAACGAAAATGATGCAATGAGACGAAATGATGTACTCGTCGAGGCGAACATTTTGATATGCTACATGCA
>NW_025237065.1:0-4877 GCF_018294505.1 Triticum aestivum
CCTGAGTTGTAAGGTATGAAGTTAAGACTTAAAGCTCGACCACGGCACAATAGAGAGAAAGGACGAAGGTCGTCCCCTATGCTTAAGACATAGGCTCTACAGTATGCTATGCTGTGTACCGCATCTGAAATGTGCCTTGCCATGAGTCAGTCAAGGGGTACAAGAGTGATCTAAGAATGGATCACAGGACAGCGGTCAAAGTTATCCTTAGTAACTAGTGGACTAAGGAATTTTCTCGATTATGGAGGTGGTAAAAGAGTTCGTTGTAAAGGGTTACGCCGATGCAAACTTTGAGACTAATCCAGATTATTCTGAGTAGTAAACTGGATTCGTATAGTAGAACAGTTATTTGGAATAGCTCCAAATGTAGCGTAGTAGTTGTATCTGCAAGATGACATAGAGATTTGCGAAGTACATACGGATCTGAAAGATTCAGACCCGTTGACTATAACCTCTCTCACAAGCATAACATGATCAAACCCAGAACTCTTTGGGTGTTAGTCACATGGGGATGTGACCTTGAGTGTTAATCACATACCGATGTGAACTGGATTATTGACTCTAGTGCAAGTGGGAGACTGTTGGAAATATGCCCTAGAGGCATTAATAAATTGATTATTATTATATTTCCTTGTTCATGATAATCGTTTATTATCCATGCTAGAATTGTATTGATAGGAAACTCAGATACATGTGTGGATACATAAACAACACCATGTCCCTAGTAAGCCTCTAGTTGACTAGCTCGTTGATCAATAGATGGTTACGATTTCCTGACCATGGACATTGGATGTCGTTGATAACGGGATCACATCATTAGGAGAATGATGTGATGGACAAGACCCAATCCTAAGCCTCTAGTTGACTAGATCGTGTAGTTCGTATGCTAAAGCTTTTCTAATGTCAAGTATCATTTCCTTAGACCATGAGATTGTGCAACTCCCGGATACCGTAGGAGTGCTTTGGGTGTGCCAAACGTCACAACATAACTGGGTGGCTATAAAGGTACACTACGGGTATCTCCGAAAGTGTCTGTTGGGTTGGCACGAATCGAGACTGGGATTTGTCACTCTGTGTGACGGAGAGGTATCTCTAGGCCCACTCGGTAGGACATCATCATAATGTGCACAATGTGATCAAGGAGTTGATCACGGGATGATGTGTTATGGAACGAGTAAAGAGACTTGCCGGTAACGAGATTGAACAAGGTATCGAGATACCGACGATCGAATCTCGGGCAAGTATCGTACCGCTAGACAAAGGGAATTGCATACGGGATTGATTAAGTCCTTGACATCGTGGTTCATCTGATGAGATCATCGTGGAACATGTGGGAGCCAACATGGGTATCCATATCCCGCTGTTGGTTATTGACCGGAGAGTCATCTCGGTCATGTCTGCATGTCTCCCGAACCCGTAGGGTCTACACACTTAAGGTTCGGTGACGCTAGGGTTATAGAGATATTAGTATGCGGTAACACAAAAGTTGTTCGGAGTCCCGGATGAGATCCCGGACGTCACGAGGAGTTCCGGAATGGTCCGGAGGTAAAGAATTATATATAGGAAGTGCTATTTCGGCCATCAGGACAAGTTTCGGGGTCACCGGTATTGTACCGGGACCACCGGAAGGGTCCCGGGGGTCCACCGGGTGGGGCCACCTACCCCGGGGGCCACATGGTCTGTAGGGGGTGCGCCTTGGCCTACATGGGCCAAGGGCACCAGCCCCTAGAGGCCCATGCGCCAAAGGGACAAGAGGAGGGGAGAGTCCTAAAAGGGGAAGGCACCTCCGAGGTGCCTTGGGGAGGATGGACTCCTCCCCCCCTTGGCCGCACCCTTCCTTGGAGGAAGGGGCAAGGCTGCACCCTCCCCCTCTCCCTTGGCCCTATATATAATGGGGGGGAAGGGAGGGCAACCACACCTAAGCCCTGGCGCCTCCCTCTCCCTCCCATGACACATCTCCCTGCTCCCGCATTGCTTGGCGAAGCCCTGTTGGAATCCCGCTACTTCCACCACCACGCCGTCGTGCTATTGGATCTCCATCAACCTCTCCTTCCCCCTTGCTGGATCAAGAAGGAGGAGACGTCGCTGCTCCGTACGTGTGTTGAACACGGAGGTGCCATCCGTTCGGCGCTAGGATCATCAGTGATTTGGATCACGACGAGTACGACTCCATCAACCCCGTTCTCTTGAACGCTTCCGCGCGCGATCTACAAGGGTGTGTAGATCCACTCCTCCCTCGTTGCTAGATGACTCCATAGATAGATCTTGGTGACACGTAGGAAAATTTTGAATTTCTGCTACGTTCCCCAACAAAAGGCACGGTCGATGAACTATGATCAAGAAGTGATCCTAGAACAACCTACGTCAAGCATTACTCCAACACCGTGTTCACTTCCCGGACTCCGCCGAGAAGAGACCATCCTGGTTACACACGCAGTTGATGCATTTTAATTAAGTTAAGTTTCAGGTTATCTACAACCGGACATTAACAAATTCCCATCTGCCCATAACCGCGAGCACAGCTTTCGAAAGTTCAGATCCCTGCAGGGGAGTCCCAACTTAGCCCATCACAAGCTCTCACGGTCAACGAAGGATATTCCATCTCCCAAGACAATCCGATCAGACTCGGCATCCAGGTTACAAGACATCTCGACAATGGTAAAACAAGTCCAGCAACACCGCCCGAATGTGCCGACAAATCCCGATAGGAGCTGCACATATCTCGTTCTCAGGGCACACCGGATTGTCCAAACTTCCGGTAGGCCAGCCCAGAGTTGCCCCTGGTGGCCACCGGCAGCTGACAAGGTGGACCAACACTCAGAGGAGCACTGGCCCAGGGGTTTAAGTAAAGATGACCCTCGGGCTTCGAAAACCCAAGGGAAAAAGATGCTAGGTGGCAAATGGTAAAACCAAGGCTGGGCATTGCTGGAGGAGTTTTATTCAAGGCGAACTGTCAAGGGGTTCCCATTATAACCCAACCGCGTAAGGAACGCAAAATCCGGGAACATAACACCGATATGACGGAAACTAGGGTGGCAAGAGTGGAACAAAACACTAGGCATAAGGCCGAGCCTTCCACTCTTTACCCAGTATATAGGTGCATTAAGATAAAAAAGATAATATTATGATATCCCAAAATAAACAAGTTCCAAGAAGGAACGAACTCCAATCTTCACTTGCAACTAGCAACGCTATAAGAGGGGCTAAGCAAAGCGGTAACATAGCCAAACAACGGTTTGCTAGGACATGGTGGGTTAGAGGCTTGACATGGAAATATGGGAGGCATGATAAGCAAGTGGTAGGTATCGTAGCATAGGCATAGCAAAAGAGCGAGCATCCAGCAAGCAAAGATAGAAGTGATTTCGAGGGTATGGTCATCTTGCCTACAAAGTTCTCAGAGTTGCGTTGATCCTCGTAGGCGTACTCAACGGGCTCCTCGATCACGTACTCGTCTCCCGGCTCTACCCAAGCAAGAACAACAAGCAAAAGGAACACAATCAACCATGTGCAATGCTCAAACAACATGATGCAAACATGGTATGATATGCGGGATGCGGTATGTGATGCATATGAATGATTTGGAAAAGAATGATTGAACCTGGCCTCAACTTGGAAAACCAAGATTTCCACTGGAAAGAGGAGTTGATTTCAGTCGAAATCGATATAAAGATCACCGGAATCGGATGCACGGTTTGGAAATGGCAAACAAAACAAATATGGCACCGGTCTGCGATAATCAACAAGTGACCATCTAAATGCATCAAGACAAATATGCTGTAACACTCAAACATAGCAAAAAAATATATGGCAGGGATCCACTCATGATGGTTGACAAAAGATGAAAAATGAGCTACGGCTAATTCACTCATTAATAGGTTCAAACAAGCATGGCAAAAGTGCAAAAGATAACAAGTTTCAGACTTTGTGAAAATAACAGCATATCAGGAATTTATCATCAGGAAGCAATGTTTAGAGCACGAAAACTACATGCTACAGGAACATATCATGGCAAAGCAAGGCATTCCATGAAGCTACTCAAAGCATATAACAAAAGTCTCTTAGTGACCACAAGCCAAAAGGGATCAGAAAATACAATTGCAAGCATGTTAATATAGCAAAAACATAAATAAATTCAGACTTAGTGAAAAACTGGAGCATGGCAAAACAGTTAACAAGTAGGCATGTTCACGAGCTCGATGCACTCACTATGAGGCATTGCATGACAAACTAAGCATACACCCAGCAAGAAGACATGGCATAGAAGCTATACATGGCAAGAACAACAACATAGCAAGCACAGATCAACAACAACAAGCTTGGCAAAATTGCAAAACATGTTAACAATCTGCCAGGAACATTTTATAGCAAAAGTAGAGCTCGATTGACTAAAGCTAGGGTGCTCCATAAATGCAAACAAAGACACAGATGTATAGAGGACCACAATATCTACAAAACAACCTGACTGATCTTGCTCAAAAGCGGCACGGATCACTTGGAAACAACATGAACATATGGCATAAAAATAATGACAGGGCAAGGACTTGGTGAAATTCTAAGTCCCTGAAATCAGCATCATTGAGTAGGCTACTTTGTATGCTTGTGCTAGTTACCACAAAGATCACAAAAATACATGGCATACACTCCTGTAAAGATGGCATGGCATTCATCAAAACACATGTAGAGCTTAGGATCATAGCATGCACACATTAATCATGGCAAAAATGACAAAAGGGCATTTGCTGAAACAGATCTGAAACTATCATCACATAGCCCTCTTCCAATAGCATTTCGGTCATCAAGATGAGCTCAAACGAAAATGATGCAATGAGACGAAATGATGTACTCGTCGAGGCGAACATTTTGATATGCTACATGCA
>NW_025237066.1:0-4877 GCF_018294505.1 Triticum aestivum
ATATATACATCTCAAATCTCTGCCATGGCACCGTCGGTCTGCCCACGCACCGACGAGGAGTCGCCACCCCCCGAGGAGGCTCACTCGACGAGCAGCGACGAGGACACCTACGCGCCGCCGAACGAGGTGCGCCGGACCCCCCAACTTTGGATTTGTTTTGGGGCCAGTACGATCTTTGTCTTTGGAAGTCGCTGCCGCCGGCTGAGAAAGCCAGGTAAGTGGCTTCATAGGAGGAGATGGCGGAGGAGGATAGCAGGTACCGGTCGGCCTGTGAAGCCTGTGATGCCGCCTGGAAAAAGGAGGCGACGGAGCTTTGGGAGCAGACGCGTTGTCGTGCGAAGGAGGTGTACGAAGACGGGTGATACGTCTCCAACGTATCTATAATTTATGAAGCATTCATGCTATTATATTATCTGTTTTGGATGATACTGGGCTTTACTAAGCACTTTTGTATTATTTTTGGGACTAACCTACTAACCGGAGGCCCAGCCCATATTGCTGTTTTCTTGCCTATTTCAGTCTTTCGAAGAAAAGGAATATCAAACGGAGTCCAAACGGAATGAAACCTTCGGGAGTGTGATTTTTGGAACTAACATGTTCCAGGAGACTTGGAGTTAACGTCAGAGAAGCTTCGAGGAAGCCACAAGGGTGGGGGGCACCCCCCCCCCACCCTACTGGGTGTGCCCCCCTGTCTCGTGGGCCCCTTGAGCGTCCCCCGACTGACTTCTTTCACCTATATATCTCCATATACCCCGAAAACATCGAGACGCAAGATAGATCGGGAGTTCTGCCGCCGCAAGCCTCTGTAGCCACCAAAAGTCAATCGGGACCCGGTTCCGGCACTTTGCCGGAGGAGGATCCCTCACCGGTGGCCATCTTCATCATCCCAACACTCTCCATGACGAGGAGGGAGTAGTTCACCCTCGGGGCTGAGGGTATGTACCAGTAGCTATGTGTTTGATCTCTCTCTCTCTCATGTTCTAGATTTGGCACGATCTTGATGTATCGCGAGCTTTGCTATTATAGTTGGATCTTATGATGTTTCTCCCCCTCTACTCTCTTGTAATGGATTGAATTTTTCCTTTGAAGTTATCTTATTGGATTGAGTCTTTAAGGATTTGAGAACACCTGATGTATGTCTTGCCGTGCTTATCTGTGGTGACAATGGGATATTCATGTGATTCACTTGAAGTATGTTTTTGTGATCCACTTGGGGGTTCAGTGACCTTGTGAACTTATGCATAGGGCTTGGCACACGTTTTCGTCTCTACTCTCCGGTAGAAACTTTGGGGCACTCTTTGAAGTACTTTGTGTTGGTTGAATAGATGAATCTGAGATTGTGTGATGCATATCGTATAATCATGCCCACGGATACTTGAGGTGACAATGGAGTATTTAGGTGACATTAGGGTTTTGGTTTATTTGTGTCTTAAGGTGTTATTCTAGTATGAACTCTATGATAGATCGAATGGAAAGAATAGCTTCATGTTATTTTACTACGGACTCTTGAATAGATAGATCAAAAAGGATAACTTTGAGGTGGTTTCGTACCCTACCATAATCTCTTCGTTTGTTCGCTACTATTAGTGACTTTGGAATGACTCTTTGTTGCATGTTGAGGGCTAGTTATATGATCCAGTTATGTTATTATTTTTGGGAGAACTTGCACTAGTGAAAGTGTGAACCTTAGGCCTTGTTTCCTACCATTGCAATACCGTTTACGCTCACTTTTACCACTTGTTACCTTGCTGTTTTTATAATTTCAGATTACAAATACCTTTATCTACCATCCATATTGCACTTGTATCACCATGTCTTCGCCGAACTAGTGCACCTATACAATTTACCATTATATTGGGTGTGTTGGGGACACAAGAGACTCTTTGTTATTTGGTTTTAGGGTTGTTTGAGAGAGACCATCTTCATCCTACGCCTCCCACGGATTGATAAACCTTAGGTCATCCACTTGAGGGAAATTTGCTACTGTCCTACAAACCTATGCACTTGGCGGCCCAACGACGTCTACAAGAAGAAGGTTGTGTAGTAGACATCAAGCTCTTTTCTGGCGCCGTTGCGTGGGAGGTGAGTGCTTGAAGGTATATCTTTAGATCTAGCAACGAAGTCTTTTAGTTTCTTGTTTTATCACTAGTTTAGTCTATAAAAGAAAAGTACAAAAAATGGAATTGAGTTTGTCTCATACGCTTCATATTTTTAATATCTGTCGTGAGAATGATGGTAAGGAAAATTGTGCTCAAGTACTAGAAGAATAATTACATAGAATGCTTGGCATAAAATATGTGAATGATGAGCATGATTGAAATGTTGTTAGTATGAAATCTTTGAATACCTATGATGCTAATGATATGCAAAGCCACAAGCTTGGGGATGCTATGTTTGATGAAGATTATATTTTTTGTCCCCAAAGTTTTGATGAGAATATTTATTATGATGAAAGCATGTCTCCTATTTATGATGATTATAATTATGAAAGTGGATTTGCAGAGGTCCTGACTTTATTTAGTGATGAATCCACTATTTCGGAAGAGGTTCCAATTGATTATGAGAACAAAGTTGCTATCTATGATGATTATTGTGATGACTTGTATGCTATTAAGAATAATGATAACCATGAAACTTGTCATCATGATTTTAGTTTTCAATTGGATTATGTCTCACATGATAGTTATTTGTTGAGTTTGCTCCCACTATTATTCATGAGAAGAAACTTGCTTATGTGGAGAGTTCTAAAATTTCTATGCAAGTAGATCATGAAAAGAATGCTTTAGGTGCTGGTTATATGTTTGAATTCATTCATGATGCTACTGAAAATTATTATGAGAGAGGAACATATGCTTGTAGGAATTGCAATAATATCAAGTTTCCTCTCTATGCGTCAAAAATCTTTAAGTTATGCTTGTTTTGCCTTCCTATGCTAGTTGATTATTGTTCCCATAAGTTGTTTGCTCACAAAATCCCTATGCATAGGAAGTGGATTAGGCTTAAATGTTCTAGTTATATTCTTCATGATGCTCTCTTTATGTTTCAATTCTTATCTTGTATGTGAGCATCATTGAAACCATCATGCCTAGCTAGGGCGTTAAACGATAGCGCTTGTTGGGAGGCAACCCAACTTTATTTTTGTTCTTCGATTTTGTTCCTGTTTAGTAATAAATAATTCATATAAACTCTGGTTATATTTGTTTTTTTGGTTTAATTAGTGTTTGCGCCAAATAGAACCTTTGGAAAGACTTGGGTGAAATCTATGTGATCTTGCTATAAAAAACAGAAACTTTAACGCTCATGAGATTAGCTGCCAATGTTTACTGGAGAGTGATTTTTGGTTGACTCTTTTTTCAGATGATTAATAGACAAACTCCTAAGGTCCACCAATTTATTACAGAATCGTTGGAGTTACATAAGTATTCGAATGATACATATTACTACAGACTGTTCTGTTTTTGACAGATTCTGTTTTCTATGTGTTGTTTGCTTATTTTGATGAATCTATGAGTAGTATCAGAGGGTATGAACCATAGAGAAGTTGGAATACAGTAGATTTAACACAAATACAAGTAAAGAATGAGTTCATTACAGTACCTAAGTTGTGATTTATTTTTTCTTATACTAACGGAGCTTACGAGTTTTGTTTTGAGTTTCGTGTTGTGAAGTTTTCAAGTTTTGGGTAAAGATTCGATGGATTATGGAATAATGAGTAGAAAGAGCCTGAGATTGGGGATGCACAAATCACCCCAAGGTAATATTCAAGGACAACCAAGAGCCTAAGCTTGGGGATGCCCCGGATGGCATCCCCTCTTTCGTCTTCGTTCATTGGTAACTTTACTTGCAGCTATATTTTTATTCACCACATGATATGTGTTTTGCTTAGAGCGTCATTTTATTTTGTTAGTATTTACTTGATGTTATTTATAATAATGTTTTGAATCTTTATTTTCAATAAAAAATTCAAGGATAGCCTTTACCATGCTTATTTTGCAAGTATACATGTTGCTGTTTCAAAAGAGAAAGTTTACCGCTGTTGCAAAAATTCCCTAGAAAATTAAGAGAGTGCTATAATGTTGAATCTTTTTGCATAATGACATTTGATAAATCTTTTACAGCGTAGTATTTTTATTATAATTTTTGGAGTTAGGGAAGTATGATGAATCTTGCATTCTCTACAGACTATACTGTTTTGGTAGATTGCTGTTATGTTTTCATTGTTTGCATATGCTTGCTTGTTTAATGATTCTATTTGAGGATAGAGTATTAAATATGCAGAGACATTTAGTATGCAATGTTGAATAATAATGTTAGTAATTTGTTACAGTAGAAAATGATAAGGTTTCTGCATTGTTTTATACTAACTTATCTGATGAGTTCTTGTTGAGTTTTGTGTGGATGAAGTCTTTGAGATTTAGGAAAACCGTGCTATAAAATGAATTAAGGAGACACAAATGCTCAAGCTTGAGGATTCCCAAGGCAACCCAAGATTATATTACAAGAAGTCTCAAGCATCTAAGCTTGGGGATGCCCCGGTAGGCATCCCACCTTTTTTCTTCAACAATTATCGGTTAGTATCGGTTGAACCTAAGTTTTTGCTTCTTCACATGATGTGTGCTATACTTGAAATGTCATTTTGTTTTGTTTTTCTTGCTGTTTTAATAAAACACCAAGATCTGAAAATACTTAAATGAGGGAGAGTCTTCACATAGTTGCATAATTATTTAACTACTCATTGATCTTCACTTATATCTTTTTGGAGTAAATTGTCATTTACTCGTGTGCTTCACTTATATCCTATGAGTAAATAGTTGAATGAGTTGAATGTCATAAATCTGAAATTATATATGTTTCATTTAAGTAAAGACTTCACATCT
>NW_025237067.1:0-4876 GCF_018294505.1 Triticum aestivum
TAGGGGGCATCGATCACGGAGGGCTTCTACATCAACACCATAGCCTCTCCGATGACGTGTGAGTAGTTTACTTCAGAACTTCGGGTCCATAGTTATTAGCTAGATGGCTTCTTCTCTCTCTTTGGATCTCAATACAATGTTCTCCTCGATCTTCTTGGAGATCTATTTGATGTAACTCTTTTTGCGGTGTGTTTGTCGAGATCCGATGAATTGTGTGTTTATGATCAAGTTTATCTATGAATAATATTTGATTCTTCTCTGAAATATTTTATGTATGATTGGTTATCTTTGCAAGTCTCTTTGAATTATCAGTTTGGTTTGGCCTACTAGATTGATCTTTCTTGCAATGCGAGAAGTGCTTAGCTTTGGGTTCAATCTTGCGGTGTCCTTTCCTAGTGACATCAGGAGCAGCAAGGCACATATTGTATAGTTGCCATCGAGGATAAAAAGATGGATTTTATATCATATTGCTTGAGTTTATCCCTCTACGTCATGTTGTATTGTATTGTTGCATTACTCTGTTCTTATAAACTTAATACTCTAGATGCATGCTGGATAGCGGTCGATGTGTGGAGTAATAGTAGTAGATGCAGAACCGTTTCGGTCTACTTGTCACGGACGTGATGCCTATATACATTATCATGCCTAGATATTCTCATAATTATTCACTTTTCTATCAATTGCTCGACAATAATTTGTTCACCCACCGTAATACTTATGCTATCTTGAGAGAAGCCACTAGTGAAACCTTTGCCCCTGGGTCTATCTTTTATCATATAAGTTTCCAATCTATTTTATTTTGCAATCCTTAATTTCAATCTATATCATAAAAATACCAAAAATATTTATCTTACTATTATTATCTGTATCAGATCTCACTCTCGTAAGAGACCGTGAAGGGATTGATAACCCCTTTATCGCGTTGGTTGCGAGGTTCTTATTTGTTTGTGTAGGTACGAGGGACTTACGCGTAGTCTCCTACTGGATTGATACCCTGGTTCTCAAAAACTGAGGGAAATACTTACGCTACTTTGCTGCATCACCCTTTCTTCTTCAAGGGAAAACCAACGCAGTGCTCAAGAGGTAGCAAGAGTTATTTTTTTAAACAACTTGTCATATTTTAAAAGAAGTGTTTTGAAAGACCTAAACTTGCCATCTTTAGAAACAAATTTTTAATGAATTTGCCATGTGAACATGAGAAAAAGAAATCATTGAAAAACTGATTTTACAAAGTGTAGGTTTGCATGGCAACATGTTTTAACTTTTTGCTATGGCAAAAACTGTGGTTGTGGCATGGAAAAAGTTGTAATGCTGACATGGAAGAAGCTATGTTGGTGACAAAAGCTATAAACACTTCCGCCATGGCAAAATAATTTTGACATTTGGATTTTACTTTTTTTAAAATTTCCTAAGAATATTTTCATGTGGTTTTGCCAAAATTTTCTACATCATTTTACAAAAATTGCCATCTAACTAATTTGCCATTTACCATGAGAGAAAAATTCATGGCAAAATGATTTAAGAAAGAGTGTGGGTTACATGGAAAAAGTGTTACACATTTTGTCATGGTGAAAAGTTTAACGAGTTTGCCATGGCAATTTTTTAATTTATTGCATGTCAAAACTTGAATTGATGACATGGTAAATTTTATATTAGAGACATGGCAAAAGCTTTAAACACTTCTGCTATGGCAAAAAAATATTAAAAATGAACATATAAAAGTTGATATGGTTTGATGGAATTATTTGCCAAGTTTTATGACCCTAGATATGCTTCTTCAAATTGATTGTCAACCTTGTGATTCTAAATGTTTTTTTAAAGCATGGCAAATTTGTGTAAGTAACCATGGAAAAAACATTCTTCAAATTGCTATGGAAAAAATAGAACAAAAGGTTGCCATCATGGCAACATATGCTTTTAGTTGCCATGCCAACACATATTTAAAATAAAATTCCTAGCTTTTAACAAACATTATAGACCCCATGATGTATAATGCCATGGCAAACGATCTCTAATTCAAGGTAATTTTCCATGGTATATGAAAATTAAGCGATATCTAATTCATGAGAAGTGTACAAAAAATGGTATGAATGAAAGACCATATGTCATGTCAAATTTAGAGACCTCTGAATTAGATATCTCTAATACATGGAGAATTTAGAGAACATAGTGAATTGGCAATAGCTGCTATTAACAAAAGACCATAAATATTTATTAAACAAAACCTTATCATTCAGAAAAGGTCACTTTTTATATGAGCATAGTCTTAACACGCTGTAGTTTTGTATGAATAAAAGAGTTTAAAGTATAAGTTTATTTTCTTGTTGAAATATTCCCAAAGTTCCAGAGATATTATTCATTACTAATGCAAACTTTTTTTTGCATTCTCCATGGCGGCACAGGCAATGGCCTCTCAAGCTCTCTCTTTCGTCCCCCCTCCTCCACCTCGCACCGCCCGGACAATGTCGCCTCACCTTCTATAGGTCCCCTCGACCTTGGCCAAACGAGACGGGCAGGTCGCTGCCACCCCCTCCCATCGCAAGGAAGACGACGCCAGAGCCAGGCGGCGGCGCTTGGCTGTACCCCAAGCCTTCTTCAGCTATCTCCATCCTCCGGTTCGATCGGCTTTGCTCCAACTTTGACTGAGGACCGCCTCGACCCGCTCTGCCCTAGTCTAGTCATCGGGTAGCAGCGGGCTCAGGCCTGGGTCGCAGTCCAGCGACGCATGGAGGGTGGCCCTGCCAAGAAAAGGAGGCTCTCTGGTTGGGGTAGCAGCTGGAGGAGGAGACGACGAGGGCCTCCATGCGCAGCGTCTGATGGCCGACCATATTTAAAGTGTTTTCAGTTTCAGGCACACTCCTAGTAGGCCTCCCCTCTCAAAGATCTCTGAACTTGCTCTCGGTGGGTAGTATGATGATCTGTGATGCACCTCTTTTTGGTAGATACACCAATGAACAAATGGACAAAGAGGAGAAAAGAAGAACTAGCCAATGAAAGCAGGATGCAACTGTGAGCACACATGTAACAAATAATGCAGAATAAAATGTCACATGCAACCCCGTGACAAATATGTTTGATATAACCACAATCATATGAAGCGTCAAATTGTAGGAAAGGTCATTTTAACTGCTCAAAGTCTATGTACTGAATAATTTTAAACTTATCGCCAGCTTGATGAAGTAGCCTGAATTTGACGCCTCATCTATTAGATGTGCATAATCAGCTGGCAAATGGCTGCAACCTTCATCTCTAAAATTAAATAATAATACAACACTTTGGTTATTCAGTTCCCTTAAGACATAATTACTTTCATATTGTTCAAGTCCTACTGCACTTGTTAAAAATTCAGAACAGTACCAGACTACTAAGTTGGAACTTATGATATGCCACTCTCACCAACTTTCGAACCAAGCCAACATGGAAATGGTGGTGCCTATTTTATTAATTCTGCTACCACCACATTATCAATTAGCTTTTATCGTCTCAATGCCGGTTCGTTCTAGCAAATTATTGATTTGTGTGGTCTTGGAAATTGATGATATATCGGATTTGCTGATGTGGGAATTGTCTATTTGAATTTTCTATGTTAGTAGATTACCAGCAATAGCAAGGCACGGTGGTGACCGGGGTGGAGGAGAGATTCAGCCTTTTCAGCTATGCAATCAACCACCGAGTATTGACTGTTATAAATTCAGGTTACTTAGATAAACTGATTTCTGCATGATGGTACTGATTTTGCAGTGTGCTCGACCTAGAGTGGTGTTTTCCCTGTTGCTGGCTTAGGAGTACTATCAATGTGAGCTTTAGTTACAATGGCAACATATGGTCGAATGTCCATGTATTAATTACGTAAAGGTAACCTTCTAGAGAAAATTTCCTAAGAAATTCATACAAGATACTGTTCATGTGGCGCCACCCGACCTGGAAACCACTGTAAAATAATCTTCTAGAGGAGACTTCCTAAGAAACTCATTATCCTGGAAGGGCCACCACCCCTGGAAACCACTGCATAGTTTGAGTTCAAAAGGATCATATAATATCTTAAGTTTAAATTAGTAGGTAGCAATTAATAAGGAAATATTAATTTACGAGTAAGACTTTCATACAAAGATTTATGAGTGCACATCAACAACTACATTCAATAGGACCATATGAATTTATAAAGGACTGGAACCGCAAGGCTTTGTGGTAAATGTTGAAATGAAACATAAGACCAGTACAAAAGAGAACACGAGTCGAAAGGATTTACTTATTAATTTCTAATATATTATTTCCTGCATAAACACTTGCAGAAGTGGTAATTATAAGAAGAGTGAAATGCCAACAACGGCTCCGTGAGACGAAAACATCCTTGTTGTACCTCACTCCCGTCTTCAATGGGGTCTGCTCTATTTTTAGGAGAGTATGCCAATATGATCTCAATGATGTGCAGTGCTTTGCATCTGACATTCGTTGGGCTTCCCACTACGGGAGCCCGTGTCCCGGCCCTTTTGTGCAATAAACCCCTCCTGCCGAAGACTAGTGATAGGTGGTCCCGCCCATATGATTCCTGTTTGTGATGGTGCACTTGTTGCTAATGTTAAATGCTAAAGTCCCATTCCAAATTCCATTAAGGTTGGTGCATACAAAGTTTTCATGGCTCTAATGTATGGTAAAGTAATGAACGGTTGATATCATGTATCTGACCCGCATGGGGCTTATATATATATAGATCACATCACAACCATATCTGCATTGCAGCCAATTTGTTCGAAAGTTTATGAGATTTGTTAAAATATCATGGAATAATTAAACTCAAGAAGCTCGGTTAACTAAAAATTTCTATGAATTGATTTTCATATAAAAATGAAAGGGAAATTAATATATGATATCTACA
>NW_025237068.1:0-4876 GCF_018294505.1 Triticum aestivum
CCCCTTTCCTTTCCCCCTCTCTCTCCTTCCCTCTCCTCTCCTACTCCCACTTGGAAGGGGGGAGTCCTACTCCACTCCTCATGGGGCGCGCCTAGGGTGGCCGGCCCCTCCCCCTCCTCCACTCCTTTATATACGGGGAGGGGGGCACCCCTTGGAGACACAACAATTGATCTCTTGATCTCTTAGCCGTGTGCGGTGCCCCCCTCCACCATATTACACCTCGATAATATCGTAGCGGTGCTTAGGCGAAGCCCTGCGTCGGTAGCATCATCATCACCGTCACCACGCCGTCGTGCTGACGGAACTCTCCCTCAAAGCCCGGCTGGATCGGAGTTCGAGGGACGTCATCGAGCTGAACGTGTGCTGAACTCGGAGGTGCCGTACGTTCGGTACTCAGATCGGTCGGATCGTGAAGACGTACGACTACATCAACCGCGTTGTGCTAACGCTTCCGCTTTCGGTCTACGAGGGTACGTGGACACACTCTCCCCCCTCGTTGCTATGCATCACCATGATCCTGTGTGTGCGTAGGAATTTTTTTGAAATTACTACGTTCCCCAACATTTCAAAGTGCTCAAATTGAAGATCTAATACCACAGGTGCATCGGCGTTGTTCATACAAATCCAACGAGCCCAAGAACGTCAAAATCGGAGTTCATATGAAGAAATGACGGTCGATTTTCTAATGGGGGTCAAGAGCAAGACCCGACGCTCAGTACGACCATGCTCGGTCGTATCGGTGGTCGTCCGAGGCCCAGAAAAGGCAGAAATCACCAAGACCAGACATGATTCTTCGTGGATTTCGTCCTCGTTTGTTCCTATTACTTACTTGGTCATCAGGTGATGTTTCGGGAAAGGCTTTGGCTCGCCTAGAACCCCTGTTTCAAAGAAGAGAACACACATCCACGGAGGAGACCCGTGGAGGCCGGCTATATATCTCCATCAACCCTAGCCGGTGGCCATCATCCATAATCATTCCCATCTCTCCATGTCCAGCCACCATCCACATCAAGAGGCACTCGGGGATCTATCAAGCCCCCATCTCCATCATTGCAACCTTGGAGGAAGGCCGGAAGGAAGCGGGCAGCCAGAGGAGCGCCACCGCGGGGATCGTCCATGCACTATCGCCGTTGCACCGTCTTCTTCACCAATGCCCATTCTCCCTTCCCCATCGAGGTCATCATGATGGGTTGTAACAAATCTTGAACCCCTTTTTAATGTGATGTTATTTGAGTAATTATTGGTTATGTGCGGTCATCAAGTGTTGAGGCTTTATTTGATAGATGTCGACTATTTATGTTTGTCCTCTCTATGTTTCTATTTACCTTTGCGATAATTTTGTTAATGGAGATGTCTGATCCATCGGTGTAGTTGGAGATATCTAACTCCCCGGGCCACACATGGAGTTGATAGGTAGTTGTGCTATCTGATAGACCTCTCGGAGACAGGCATTGGTATCTTGAGGGAGCACAATTTATCTGGGAGTAAATTAATGGTTATCCGTAGAACTTGCCATTGGTTTGGTTCTTGTGACCTTAATATCTTACGTTAGTTATTGCGTGTATGTGACAAGAAGTATGATGATTGAGTTGTCTCAATACGGCTCTGCTTGAGAGACAACGTTATGTGAGGGACCTCCCACCATCGGTAGATTACTCGTATCTTATGAAGTGTGGCACTGACACAGCTAGTTTTGGTAGTCAATAGATTAATGCTATTCAAAGCCATAATGCCGCTAATGAACCAACCCTAGACACCAACACTGATCATCTAAAACATTGCATTAATTCTTCGTAGTTTATTTCTTTGCTTATTTTAGTATTTATTTTTGTTCCCTTTATTACTTAGTTTAAATCCCACCTTTTATCGTTTCCCTAGCAACCGACTAGAGTAAGTTATTTCCAAATTCTGGTTTGGGTGTGAGCATAGCTGCGTTTGTGACAACGTAGTTGCGGGGTTGGTAGTGTCATCCTTTAAGAAACACTCCGCTTTAAGGTTATGCCTTTCCATACCGGCAACAATGCCGTCCTCAGTAGGACCGCATGCGTGTAGTTCGTGGCATTGCCCTCGTACGCGTATCTACATCCAAAGATGCCCTGCCCAAATGGCGTCATCACCGTGCACGACAGTGTTGAGACGGCACTAGAGGCAGAGGTTGCCAATGTAGAGCACGTGTATCCTCTGCAGATCTCGAGGAGAACAAAAGGTCAGTCGAACCGTCCAAGACACCTTTTTTGCCTCGGAAGCCCAAGCCTAGCATATCGTTCCAGACGGGCAAGGAAACCAAGACATTCCAACTGCACCTTGAGGACCCTGCCAAAATAACAATTATAGGAGGAGACCTGAGCCCGGACCAGGAGGCCGCCCTCATATAATTCCTCAGGGACAACCCACTGACATGTTGATACGTCTCTGACGTATCTATTATTTTTCTTATGTTCATGCTATATTTACATCAATTATACATGCTGCCAACTTCTCTTCAACATCAGCGGCAACGAGGCAAATGTTGGATTGGGTTGACCTTTTCTTTTAACCGGGCATAACCCCTTTCCATTAAATGAATCACAAAAATACCACCATCCAACAAATTCAAGGAAACTAGAAAGGGGAAAGCGAGTTCAAGGAAATGTTGGATTGGGTCAAGCTTGGACTTGGGTCGACCTATGGTAGATTTTCTCACAAAATTAGCTATTCGGGATGGGTCTCCTCACCACCAGAGCCATAGCTACGGTTTTAGCGATTATAAGTTCCCTGGCCTCGTATCCAACGTATATGTTCCAAGGTTGGGCCGAGCTTGGACTTGAGTCAACGTCAGTATAGCTAACGTATATGTTCCAAGGTTTGCCATGGGGCGTAGTTATTCAGATGCTCACCGCATGTGATATTTGCCCTCTCATCACTGACTAAAGTCGCATGGCGCCAAACCAAATGATGATCTATTTTAAGTAACAACGACAATGATGAGATAGTTTGGAGTGGATACAAATAACGAGTAAAACAGAATAGGGAGGGGCAGATAAGTGACTACACATGCATGTATAATGAACTCGTACGTAGAAGACCTTTTTTCGAGGAAAGTGCATGGAAGACTTTGCAACAACATAGTAGAACAAATGGAAGTGCATGGGAGTCAATTTGACAAGGATTGATTCGTGGAAGGAAGAGCAGTCTCGTTGAAGTTTTCCATGCGCATGCGCATCGAAGAGTAGACTTGCGATTTAACGGTCAAACTAAAGTAAGGCCGGTTGCAACTTGCAAGTTGGTGATCAACTAATATATGCAGACCGATTATATATGAAGTTGCATGTAGATAGGCGTACTTTGATGGTGACAATGCGCATGCGCGCGTGCAGTTAGCTCCCAGCCGACCTCCTATATATGTTCCCTGGCCTCCATGGCGATCCAACACACGCCACTGATATGATGGATGGATCCGACGTCTTAGAAAATCACCCACTGTGCGTTATCAGTGACAATTAAATCATCCATGATAACTAAACCATCCCAATCGACATTTACGTATCTAAATTAAGCCCACTGTTCTGAGACATGCATGCATGCCAAGAGTAGTAGTAATTGAAGAAGCCATAGCTATGCTTGGCCAAATAGGGCCGGGTTTGATCTCATTCGGTTAATCGATCCATCTTCGGTAGAGTAGTTAACGAAAAGTTGACCTTGTCAGCAGCCATCATGTCTGAAACTCGGAATCATTTCACATTAATTTGCGGTTGCAGAACACCGGCTTTTTGGAGTAGTAGGGTCCCTTTTCATCATAAATCTAGGATTACGATCCAGAGTACTCCGTACTCCAGAAAACCTAGGAGCATATACAGATTACATTAATTCGACAGGGGTACACTGCACAAATGCACTACGGTTTGACAGTCCAGTAGGTATCTTCTCTGAATTGGTTAATGCCCATTGTACTCGATAGTTAACCACAATCCATTCTGGGAACTGCCGCGGGTCAAGATTTTGACTACCTCACCGGTGATCAAAAGTATGTTGCTTGTGCAAAGTAGTAGGTCCCAGAGAAGGGCCTAAGTTTTATCCTGCTGCTGCTTTGCAAAAGAGAAAGAATAGTACGTTCTCTTCTCCCCTCTTTTGCTAAATCGACATGCTATATGCCCACTTGAGAAGAGATACCCATGCATGCAAAATGCAAGGCACACACATGCACCGAGCTGTCCAATGGTCAACAAAGTGCTCAACCAATCCACAGGGAGCCGGCGGCCGGCTGGTCCCAAGTTATGGTCACTTGTGATGCATCTTTGGCAACTTGTTTTTTTGGAAAGTGGAGAGGCAAAGAGATTTCTCAACCCAATCCATGTTTGACCAAATTTTAACTAGCCTTGCCCTTGAGTTAGAAATCCTTTTGCTTAAAACTAAAGTCCTTAAATGGCTAGAAAAAGCTCATGAACGCGCTTTCGGGTTTGCTCACATATATTGGCAAAAGTCATAACTAAGTGAGATGGGGAGCAGATTTTTTTTTCAGTTTTTCAAAAAAAGCTTAATTTTCTACTTAGGGTGCGCCGAGTGGGCATGGACCGAGCTAAACCACTTGGGCTGCACCCCGTCATGCTAACCTGTCGAAATCATCGACCCCACGGAAGTACATGGAGTTAATTAAAGGAGCCTTTTGTGCCCATGTAGGATATGTAGCTTTGTTAGGACCTTCATGTTTCTTTTGGAAAATATACACTCATCACTCCTAAAACAAGGCCAGAGTGATGTACCAGAAGACTAAACACGGAATGGGGTAAGCGCAGCCACTAGGGCCGGCACTTAACAACCTCTTGCCATGTGTCCATAGGCCGGACCTAAAACTCAAGTAGGCCCAAAACTATTAGCTTTTGCCAGGACCGTATATACT
>NW_025237069.1:0-4875 GCF_018294505.1 Triticum aestivum
CTCTCTCAACATAGCAGATCATCATTAGACACTAAATCCTTCAATGGGAGCTTGCAAAATGCTTGCATTAGATCCCTCACTAGACACTATATGTTCATCACCAGGAGCATGTAAAATGTTTGCATCAAATCCTTCATTAGCAGTCTGTTCATTAGACACTTCAAGCTCAAGAACAACATGAGCTTGGATGTTTCCATCGGAAACTTGATTAGATACATCAGATTCAATCAGTTCAGTATTGATTGGGGGAGTTATAAAATAAGTAGAAATTGGTTTCATTTTCTCATAGATTCCCTACGTACAAACAGTTTTACAACACCGACAGGTTTAACTTTTGGCCAGAAATTGAAGAGTTGAATTAGATATAATCAGGGATGTGATGTACCTGCTCGTTGTGCATGCTACTCTTGTAAGCTGCGACTGTCCGTTTGCGCAAGCTCGATGCCATGCCCGTGCTACCGCCGCTGCCTCCCACGCAGTCTACACCCAGGGTTGGATCTTCATCTTCTTGTCCTTTCGTTCGCTTGAAGCCCGGCGACCGCCCTCCAACGAGGGCGCGAGGAAGTGTTGTGTCGGTCTGTCTAGCGGCGGCTAGGTTAGGAGCGAACTAGATTGGAGGCTGGAGCGAATGAATTGGGATTTTTCCTGTTGTGGATTGATATGGGAGGCGCTCGTTTGGGCCACGAGCCTGCTATAGGGCCTACCTTGCACTTATGTTATTGGCCCATCCAAATTGAAACATTTTTCTTCATTTTTTACATTGCCTGCTCGTGCGTTGGGACGAACAAAACTAGCCTGGGCCAACCTGGACGACTCAAACTAGGTGCACACTTTCCAGCCATCCGAGGCGGCCGCCCATACGAGCCCCTATGGTGGTGTCGCCCCTTTTTGCATGTATGATTGGGGTAGTGAAAAATATTCCAGTGGCACTTTTGATTTACCCACAGAATGGTTGAATTGCTTGTTTCTATGAACTGAGTTCACCAATAATGTGAAGGATGCCAGTCTTTTCATCCTATTGTAGATTGCTTAGATCTCGATATGCCAAAAGTAATCGCATGAAATATACAGTAAAAGCCAGTGTGATGTGTGTGGTTACAACTAGTCTGACTACACGTCCTCATATAACATATCAAGGATGCACCATCTTACCAGATTAACCATTCGACTTACCAATGCAGTGTGGGAAGAAAGAAGTATTGGGACTGCGTATCCAAGCAATTGATGCCATGGACTCCTTCATACAACCTTGTAAGCAAAAAAGAAGTTGTAGTGTGCCTGTACAAAGAACTAGTGTACGTTCAGTTACCCGCTTCTCGGAATTTTAGTTAGCCACTTATTGAAAAATTGTTCAATTACGTTGCTTGGCTTAATTTAGTTTGCTACTGATTACATAAAGCCACAGCCTGTTAATCCTATTATAGATTGCACCTATCTATGTGTTTGATACTTACTGTTAAGAATTACATGTTTGCCTGAACTTAAATAGCTACTTATTTATTTAATTGCTTTGCTGCTGCAACAACAGGTTACAATGATGTTAATAACTATTTTTCAGCATCCAATTGAAACTCTTTAATTCCTTGTTTGTTTAACTGGTTTGCTGTTATAACTCCCAGTTGAGATGTTTTGCTAACTTCAACTTTTATGAATCCAATCGGAACTTTAATGGCAAAATAGGTTAGCTCAAGATCAAAGAGCGAGGTCCCCATGGACGTTATATCATCCCACAGCAGTGGCACCGGCCCAATCATGCATTATGAATTGCCAACTGCTGATGCTCTAGAGACTAAACTAGTGGTAGAAAGAGATTCTGCTTCTGCACTTAGAGATGGCGTTGACATGTTGAGGAAGCAAACAGCACAATCACAAGCAGTACTCAAGACAACCATTAAATATTTGCTGGATTTCAAAACAAAGCAAGCTAAGACTGACCACATTGTTAAGGTCTTGAAGGAAAAAAGGAAATTAAATTCCCACTTGGTAAATCATAGGTGAAATGTTCTTTCCATCATTGAATAAACTTTGTGCTGTTTGTTCATGTAATCAATCAAACCATTTGTTTTAGATATCATGTAATAATTGTTTTTTTTTGTTTGTAATTTTATTTGAGCACAAGTTTGTATTAATTGATAAGACTCGGAGACATTTCATTTTGATTGTTGTGCGAGACCTACAAATATGTCAATCGGGTTGAATGTGCATTCATCAATAATAGTAGTATAGATGGACCATAAGTGGCACGCATCGGAAAGGGCCAAGATGATGTAGTAGCTTGGCTAAAAAAGGATGTTGTTGTAGCAAAAAAAGTACAACGTCCTGGCTTATGTATGTTAGTTGATATTATTGATCCATATACTCTATAAGTGTTTATATGTCTGTTAGTTCTGTACATTCTTGGTTGATTGACTCGGTATTTTAATCTTGATACATTGATTGTGTACATATCTAAATGGGAGTACACATTATGTTGCGTGTGACATTTGAGTTGGACATGAAGTGTTCCAAATTTTCGAATTCACCTTAAACTGGATTCTAGCTTCTGAATTTGAGTATCGACATTTGTAAACCATATTCATATATGACAGTGGAATACATCTTTGTCATCCTTTTGAAGATATATAAAAACACATAGCATGATTTATAAAGATTCGTATAGGAATACAAAATGGATTCAAATTTAGTTGCCAGGGTAAACGGATGCTTATTGTCCCAAAATTCGAAAGAAGCGGCAAAATGTCCACTCCCACGTCGGCTGCCTGAAGCCAAGTGTTTGGGAGATGGAAATTACTGTCTACCCATTACACGGACAATCCATCGGCCCGATTTCCACTGCTCTAAATAGGGGTAGGTTAGTAACTTCAATTAGATGTGACACGACCTCCTCTGAGCCCATTCCGACACGGTGGGCGTCAAACATGGGCGGCAAAACATATTTGATTCAAGCTCGTCCGAAAGACCTCTGTTTCTCCCTCCATTTCCCCATTCATACACAGTGGGCGGCAAAACAAACTCGACTCGGCCGAAATCGATGTAGGCAAATATTTTCAATAGGGGCAGGTTTGTAACTTCACTCAGACATGACACAACTGCCCTACCTGTCAACCCTGTCCATACACCATGGGTGCCAACCATGGGCGCCAACCACCCTCTCCTCGCCCGAAATCGCTCTGGGCAAATATTGGCGAGGTGCGAGATTACCGTCGTATCCCCAACCGACGAGACGTCCAAATTTTAAACAGGGGCTAAGTTCGTAACTTTCCCATATTTCAGACAGGCGCGTCCCAAAAACACGGTTCCCCGTACCTCTCCCTCCATTTTCCCATTCATACACCGTCCATGCTAGAACACCATTCCCACACCAGCCTCCGTCCGCCACCCCATCCATCCCCGCCGTCCTCCACCCCATCAATCGCCGCCATCCTCCACCACATCCATCACCACCGTCCTCCACCATGTTGGAGCGCCTACCAAGACCGCGTCGTCCACTGCTAGAGATGGTCGTTTCTCATCCACGGCGATGGATCAAGAGCCTTGCATCACGTCCTCTCACTTCATCGGCGTTGTCGTCCTCTTTGCCGGGGCCGCTCACACGACCTTCTCTTCCACTGCAACGGGACTTATCCCCCGATGCACCCGTCTACCGTCGCAGATCTGCTTCAACGCCACCGACAGCCATCGCACCCCCTATGCCTACACGACGCCGCAAGAGAGGTGGTACTTCATATCTCCTCAACCTTTTGATCTCAACCAGAAAATAGATCTTAACTTGTTTACTCTACTTTCTTTTCATCTCTTAGAATTTAGTTCTTAGTTCGAAGCAAACAATGGCTGCTAAATATCATTTCTCCGGTTTGCAGCTTCAAATCTGCCATGGCACAGTCGTAATACGGTTTAATTGATCATGTTGGTTCCGTGGTGGTTTCTTTAATAGAAATCGGAGGGGAAACCCTCTTTTGCTAAAAAATATGCTTAGAGTTTTCCCCTTCTACGATCACTATAAGATCAGAATACGTGCTTCATGTATGAAAGAACATGCGGTGCCCCCATGTTTGGTTTTGGTAATTGATGACAATCTCTATGGACTAATGGTTGCCTTGAGTTATATTTGAAGGTTTTGTCCATAGGCTTTTCTTGGAGTACATGTGTTGGTTTTAAGGAGAGTTTGTGTCGACCAAGGTGCTATTCAAGGAATTACCTAAAGATTGGTCTTGTGAGAGGTTGATCAAGACTAAGTCAAAGAGTGAATCAAGTTGGTCAACCCACAAAGCGCAGAAGATGTACCGAGAGGGATCAAGAAGTGATCCCATGGTATGGTAAGCATTGTCAATTACGCTTTGTGTACTAACCCATGGTCTTCGTGAGAGTTCTTTGTGGGGTTAGGTTGCAGTGTGCAAGTTCAAGTGGAGCATCATGAAGGGATCAAATGCTTGAAGCTTGCCATCCATTGTGGTAACAATGGATTTATGAAGATGTGCGGAAGAGTGGCTCACCCATAGTGGAGTATGGGGAGCAATCAACTAGTCTTCATCGAGCCAACGCAATCAAGAGAGGTGGTCCAACTTGAGGGAGTCAAGATCGTCATCATCTAGCTCAAGTGGACCATGTGCAAGCCAAAGTTTTGCCCTTGATAGGTTTTCTATTTTTCCGGTCTCATGGTGGTAGTTGGGAGACCGGGTTATAGGATCGATTGTCGTACTATCAAGGGGGGCTCTCGATGAGTAGCTTGATCGTATCATTCGTAGAGAGCTCAAACCATTGCATCATTGCATCATCTTTCTTGGTTCTTGTTTGGTTCTCTTTGTGAGTTTTGGAGCTTATGGTCATCTTGATGACAAGCTCGAGTTTATCGAAAACGGAGTTCTCTTGCATCTT
>NW_025237070.1:0-4875 GCF_018294505.1 Triticum aestivum
AGGTCTAACCTTTAGTCCCGGTTGGTGCCACCAACCGGTACTAATGGGCATCGCACCCTTTAGTCCCGGTTCGTGGCACCAACCGGGACTAAAGGGCCCAGGTGAACCGGGACTAATGCCTTAGCCGCACGAACCGGGACCAATGCTTACATTAGTCCCGGTTCGTGACTGAACCGGGACTAATGTGAATATTGCCCTGTGACGAAAGCCCTGTTTTGTACTAGTGCAGATTTACACACGCAATACACTTAGGTTGACTTGACGAGCCTAGCATGTACAGACATGGCCTCGGAACACAAGAGACCGAAAGGTCGAGCATGAGTCGTATAGCAGATACGATCAACATGAAGATGTTCACCGATGATGACTAGTCCGTCTCACGTGATGATCGGACACGGCCTAGTTGACTCGGATCATGTATCACTTAGATGACTAGAGGGATGTCTGTCTGAGTGGGAGTTCATTAATAATTTGATTAGATGAACTTAATTATCATGAACTTAGTCTAAAATCTTTACAATACGTCTTGTAGATCAAATGGCCTACGCTAATGTCAACCTCAACTTCAACGCGTTCCTAGAGAAAACCAAGCTCAAAGACGATGGTAGCAACTATACGGACTGGGTCCGGAACTTGAGGATCATCCTCATAGCTGCCAAGAAAGCATATGTCCTTGAAGCACCGCTAGGTGAAGCACCCGTCCCAGCAAACCAAGACGTTATGAACGCCTGGCAAACATGTGTTGATGATTACTCCCTGGTTCAGTGCGGCATGCTTTACAGCTTAGAACCGGGGCTCCAAAAGCGTTTCGAGCAGCACGGAGCATATGAGATGTTCCAAGAGCTGAAAATGGTTTTCCAAGCTCATGCCCGGGTCGAGAGATATGAAGTCTCCGACAAGTTCTACAGTTGTAAGATGGAGGAGAATAGTTCCGTCAGCGAACACATACTCAAAATGTCTAGGTTGCACAACCGCTTGTCTCAGCTGGGAGTTAATCTCCCAGATGACGCGGTCGTTGACAGAATCCTTCAGTCGCTTCCACCTAGCTACAAAAGCTTTGTGATGAACTTCAATATGCAGGGGATGGAGAAAACCATTCCTGAGGTATATTCGATGCTGAAATCAGCGGAGGTGGAGATCAAAAAGGAACATCAAGTGTTGATGGTGAATAAGACCACTAAGTTCAAGAAAGGCAAGCGTAAGAAGAACTTCAAGAAAGACGGCAAGGGACTTGCCGCGCCCGGTAAGCAAGCTGCCGGGAAGAAGACAAAGAATGGACCCAAACCTGAGACTGAGTACTTTTATTGCAAGGGAAACGGTCACTAGAAGCGGAACTGCCCCAAGTACTTAGCGGATAAGAAGGCCGGCAATACCAAAGGTATATGTGATATACATGTTATTGATGTGTACCTAACCAGCGCTCGTAGTAACTCCTGGGTATTTGATACCGGTGCGGTTGCTCATATTTGTAACTCAAAGCAGGAGTTGCGGAATAAGCGGAGACTGGCGAAGGACGAGGTGACGATGCGCGTCGGGAATGGTTCCAAGGTCGATGTGATCGCCGTCAGCACGCTACCTCTACATTTACCTACGGGATTAGTTTTAAACCTCAATAATTGTTATTTAGTGCCAGCTTTGAGCATGAACATTGTATCTGGATCTCGTTTGATGCGAGATGGCTACTCATTTAAATCCGAGAATAATGGTTGTTCTATTTATATGAGAGATATGTTTTATGGTCATGCCCCGCTGGTCAATGGTTTATTCTTAATGAATCTCGAATGTGATGTTACACATATTCATAGTGTGAATGCCAAGAAATGTAAGGTTGGTAATGATAGTCCCACATACTTGTGGCACTGCCGCCTTGGTCACATTGGTGTCAAACGCATGAAGAAACTCCATGCTGATGGACTTTTGGAGTCTCTTGATTATGAATCATTTGACACGTGCGAATCATGCCTCATGGGCAAAATGACCAAGACTCCATTCTCCGGAACAATGTAGCGAGCAACCAACTTATTGGAAATCATACATACTAATGTGTGCGGTCCAATGAGCGTTGAGGCTCGCGGTGGCTATCGTTATGTTCTCACCCTCACTGATGACTTGAGTAGATATGGGTATGTCTACTTAATGAAACACAAGTCTGAGACCTTTGAAAAGTTCAAGGAATTTTAGAGTGAGGTTGAGAATCAACGTGACAGGAAAATAAAGTTCTTACGATCAGATCTTGGAGGGGAATATTTGAGTCACGAATTTGGCACACACTTCAGGAAATGTGGAATTGTTTCACAACTCACGCCGCCTGGAACACCTCAGCGTAATGGTGTGTCCGAACGTTGTAATCGCACTCTATTGGATATGGTGCGATCTATGATGTCTCTTACCGATCTACCGCTATCATTTTGGGTTTATGCTTTAGAGACTGCCGCATTCACTTTAAATAGGGCTCCGTCGAAATCCGTTGAGACGACACCGTTTGAATTATGGTTTGGGAAGAAACCTAAGCTGTCGTTTCTGAAAGTTTGGGGATGCGATGCTTATGTCAAGAAACTTCAACCTGAAAAACTCGAACCCAAGTCGGAAAAATGTGTCTTCATTGGTTACCCGAAGGAAACCATTGGGTATACCTTCTACCTCAGACCGAAGGCAAGATCTTCGTTGCCAAGAACGGGTCCTTTCTGGAGAAAGAGTTTCTCTCGAAAGAAGTAAGTGGGAGGAAAGTGGAACTTGATGAGATGACCCCTCTCGAACCAGAAAGTAGCGCAGCACAAGAAAATGTTTTTGTGGTGCCTGCACCGACTAGAGAGGAAGTTAATGATGACGATCATGATCAAGTTACCACTGAACTTCGTAGGTCCACAAGGACACGTTCCGCACCAGAGTGGTACGGCAACCCTGTCCTGGAAATCATGTTGTTGGACAACGGTGAACCTTCGAACTATGAAGAAGCAATGGCGGGCCCAGATTCCAACAAATGGCTTGAAGCCATGCAATCCGAGATAGGATCCATGTATGAAAACAAAGTATGGACTTTGACAGACTTGCCCGATGATCGGCGAGCGATAGAAAATAAATGGATCTTTATGAAGAAGACGGACGCGGATGGAAATGTTACCATCTATAAAGCTCGACTTGTCACTAAGGGTTATCGACAAGTTCAAGGAGTTGACTACGATGAGACCTTCTCAACCGTAGCGAAGCTGAAGTCCGTCCGAATCATGTTAGCAATTGCCGCATTCTACGATTATGAGATATGGCAAATGGACGTCAAAACGGCATTCCTTAATGGCTTCCTTAAGGAAGAATTGTATATGATCCAGCCGGAAGGTTTTGTCGATCCTAAGAAGCTAACAAGGTATGCAAGCTCCAGCGCTCAATCTATGGGCTGGTGCAGGCATCTCGGAGTTGGAACATTCGCTTTGATGAGATGATCAAAGCGTTTGGGTTTACACAGACTTATGGAGAAGCATGTGTTTACAAGAAAGTGAGTGGGAGCTCTGTAGCATTTCTCATATTATATGTGGATGACATACTATTGATGGGAAATGATATAGAATTCTTGGAAAGCATAAAGGCCTACTTGAATAAGTGTTTTTCAATGAAGGACCTTGGAGAAGCTGCTTACATATTAGGCATCAAGATCTATAGAGATAGATCCAGACGCCTCATAGGTCTTTCACAAAGCACATACCTTGATAAGATATTGAAGAAGTTCAATATGGATCAGTCCAAGAAGGGGTTCTTTCCTATATTGCAAGGTGTGAGATTGAGCACGGCTCAATACCCGACCACGGCAGAAGATAAAGAAAAGATCAGTGTCATCCCCTATGCCTCGGCCATAGGGTCTATTATGTATGCCATGCTGTGTACCAGACCTGATGTAAACCTTGCCGTAAGTTTGGTAGGAAGGTACCAAAGTAATCCCGGCATGGAACACTGGACAGCGGTCAAGAACATCTTGAAGTACTTGAAAAGGACTAAGGATATGTTTCTCGTTTATGGAGGTGACGAAGAGCTCGTCGTAAAGGGTTACGTCGATGCTAGCTTCGACACAGATCTGGATGACTCTAAGTCACAAACCGGATACGTGTATATTTTGAATGGTGGGACAGTCAGCTGGTGCAATTGCAAGCAAAGCGTCGTGGCGGGATCTACATGTGAAGTAGAGTACATGGCAGCCTCGGAGGCAGCACATGAAGCAATCTGGATGAAGGAGTTCATTGCCGACCTAGGAGTTATTCCCAATGCATCGGGGCCGATGACTCTCTTCTGTGACAACCTCTTCCACGAGCCCAGGTTTCACAAGAAGACCAGGCACATCAACCGTCGCTTCAACTCCATTCGTGAAAATGTTCAAAATGGAGACATAGATATTTGTAAAGTGCATGCGGATTTGAATGTCGCAGATCCGTTGACTAAACCTCTTCCACGAGCGAAACATGATCAACACCAGAACTCTATGGGTGTACGATTCATCACAATGTAACTAGATTATTGACTCTAGTGCAAGTGGGAGACTGTTGGAAATATGCCCTAGAGGCAATAATAAAATGGTTATTATTATATTTCCTTGTTCATGATAATTGTCTATTGTTCATGCTATAATTGTGTTATCCGGAAATCGTAATACATGTGTGAACACATAGACCATAACATGTCCCTAGTGAGCCTCTAGTTGACTAGCTCGTTGATCAATAGATGGTTACGGTTTCCTGACCATGGACATTGGATGTCATTGATAACGGGATCACATCATTAGGAGAATGATGTGATGGACAAGACCCAATCCTAAGCATAGCACTAGATCGTGTAGTTCGTTTGCTAAAGCTTTTCTAATGTCAAGTATCATTTCCTTAGACCATGAGATCG
>NW_025237071.1:0-4874 GCF_018294505.1 Triticum aestivum
GCCTCTATGATCTCTGGCTACCGCGCCTCCCCACGTGTCCCCTGATTCCACTAGAAACGCGGCGTCCACATTCAGCTTAACTTTGCCGGCTGGGGGAGCCATCCAATGCTTGGGATTAGCACTTGTTGGCAAGCATGCTCTCGCAGGGAACAGAGACTGTTTATTCTTTTCTCCCATCTCAGCAGTTTCGCTTTCCGCCATTAGGAGCTCCTCATGTAGTCTGAGCAAGTATTGGACAGATCTCGAGACAGTATCTTTCCCATCCCCATGTATGGCATTGTTCCTTAAACTCCAGGCTTGCCACAAAATCAACATTACTTTGGTTCTGACCTGCTCAGGTTGGGCGATCAGCAGCAGTTGCAGCCAGTCTACCCCTGTATTTTTGAACTCAGATTCTCTAGGGATTTCCCAAAAGGCTCTCATAGAGTGGCGTAAAGCCAAACTTCTGGTGCATGCGACAATGGCATGGTGCTCGTCTTCCTCATCCCTTCCGCATATTTCACATACACTGTCATCCGCAATAGTCCTTCTGAAGGCATTGTGTTTGGTGGCCACTCTCCAACCGAAAATTTTCACCTTCTCCGGGATCTTTGCTTTCCAGATGGCATCCCATATACTACGGTCACCCGGGTCCCTTGAGGAGCTCGTAGCTTTTTCAGTACCCTTTCCCTTAAGCGAAACTGCAAGTTTGTAGGCACTCCTGACCGTGAATACGCCCGTTTTTTCATAGTGCCAAGCGATACAGTCGTCTAATCCCCCCCGCGGGATTTTTAATTTGCAAATCTCATCCGCATCGAAAGAATGGAAAATTTGCTTCACTAGATCAACCTTCCACTCTTTTGTCTGGGGGTCGATCAACTGGTTAACCCACCTGAGTCTTGATCTCTTTATAAATGTTGCCACCTTCAGCCCCTCTTTCCTTGGGATCCATTGATCTCTCATGATTTGAATGTTTCTTCCATCCCCGATTCGCCAGATGAGGCCCTTTTTTAAGAGTTCCAGGCCAAACTCAATTCCCCTCCAAGTGGGTGATGCATCCGACGAGAAGACGGTGTCAAGAAGGTTACCATTGGGATAATACTTGGATTTTAGCACTCTAGCACAGAGACTCTCTGGCTTGTGTAGCAGCCTCCATCCTTGTCTGGCTAGTAGGGCCTGATTAAACAGATGCATATCCCGGAAGCCAATCCCCCCATCACATTTTGGCTTCGTCATGTTCTCCCATGACATCCAGTGGACCTTACGTCTATCATCTTTGTCTCCCCACCAAAAGTCTCTAATTACCTTCTCATAATTGTTGCAAAAACTCTGATTTAGTTTAAAGACCCCCATTACATGTGTGGGCAGGGCTTGCGCCACCGCTTTCACGTTGACCTCTTTGGCCGCTTGGGACATGAACCTCTCATTCCAATTGCTGCATCGCTTCCTAAATCTCTCCATGATCGGTTGAAAATTGCCGTCCTTCATTCTTCCTTCTGGCGTTGGAAGGCCCAAGTATTTACTCTCAAACAAGGATGATCCCACTCCTAGGGTTTCTTTGATCTCCTCTCTTTCCTGGTCAATGCTCGCCTCACTAAATAATAGTGAGCATTTGTTATGACTTAGGAGTTGGCCCGTCGCCTTTTGGAAGGCATTTAGTACCTCTTTCACTTTGGTGGCCTGGGCTGTTGTAGCCTTGAAGAAAAGGAGGCTATCATCCGCAAATAGCAGGTTTGATATCCCCGGGCATCCACGACTAATTTTGATTGGTGTGATCCCTCCGTTTCTCACCTCTCTGTCAAGCAAGGTAGCAAGGCTGTCAGCCACAAAGAGAAATAAGTATGGGCTGAGGGGATCACCTTGTCTGAGCCCTCTGGAGGGAGAGAAGGTTTCCAGGAGATCTCCATTACATCTGACAGAAAATCTCACTGTCCTTACGCACGTCATCACCCACTTTGTGAACCTCTCATCAAACCCCAGTTTCTGTAGCACCTTCTCAAGGAAATTCCAGTCAACACGGTCATACGCTTTTGCAAGATCCAGTTTGTACGCGCAGTATGTGTCCCTCTGGTTCTTACTGTGTTGGATCTTATGAAAACATTCAAATGCAATTAACGAATTGTCCGTGATTAGTCTGCCTGGAACGAAAGCACTTTGTGTTTCAGAGATAAGGTCGTCAAGGAAAGGCCGCAACCTATTAACCAGAACCTTGGATATGACTTTGTAGATGACGTTGCACAAACTGATAGGGCGGAAGTCTTTGATGCTTTGAGGGTCATTGTTTTTTGGTATTAGTACTATAGTAGTCTCATTTATTCCTTCCGGCATCACACCATCACTGAAAAAATTCTGTACTCCTCTGATCACATCTCCCTTCAAAGCAGCCCAATTCCTCTGAAAAAATCTCGCCGGAAATTCGTCGGGTCCGGGGGCCTTGAGCGGACCAATCTGAAACAGTGCATCGCCAATTTCAGAATCAGAGACAGGTTTAGTTAATGCATCATTCATATGGTCCTCCACTCTCCACGGTATGAGCTCAATTACCATCCGAGGATCGACGCCATTATCCTTCTCATACAATCCCTTAAAAAAGCTGTTTATTTCCTTATGTATCTCCTCTGTACTCTCAGCCCAAGATCCATCCCCCTTCTTTAATTTATCAATCTTATTTTTCCTTCTTCTCCAGTTCGCTTTTCTATGAAAAAAATCAGTGTTTTTATCTCCTTCTCGCAGCCATGATATCCTTGATCTTTGTCTCCACATAACCTCCTCTCTTAAAAGCCATTCATCAAGCTCAGTTTCAGTTTTTCTAATTCTGTCGTCAGTCTCTCTTGAGCGTGGTTGCAGCCTGAGTTTCTGAAGCTTTGTACGCAACGTACTGATGCTATTTTGGACGGAGTTGAACTCTCGTTGGGCCCAGCACCCTAGCACATCTTTCATTGTTTTAAGTTTTTTGGCAATGCCCTTGAGCGAAGGCACGCAGCCACCTTCCATCCATGTGTTGTGGATAGTATGAGTCAAAGATTCAGAGCGCTCCCACATACACTCATATCTGAAAGTTTTATTAATCTTTCTCCATTCTTTCCTCTTTCCAAAACGTAACAGTAAGGGTGCGTGGTCCGATCTCGAGGAACATATATGTTCCACCGTGGCTTCCCCAAAAGCTTTGCACCACTCTGGTGTGGCGACCCCCCTGTCCAGTCTCGCTTTGACGTTTTGGTTCCCTTGCTGTTTATTGTCATATGTCCAAACAGTCCCCTTGAAACCCATGTCCTGAAGGTTGCATTCTGCAAGGACCCTGCGAAACTCAGCCATGTTCTTTTCAGACCGCTTTGCTCTCGAGAAGTGTTCGCTTTGCCACATTGTTTCGTTGAAGTCCCCGATCATGAGCCAAGGTTCAGAGGAATTGTGCCTAATTCTTCTCAAAAGCTCCCACATGTGGTGCCGCTCATGTGGTTTCGGCTCGCCATACACGAACGTACCCCTCCATTGCAAGCTATTGGGACTCAAACGGATTAACACATCGATGTACCTCGGTCCAATAGTGATTTCCTTTATTTCAACACCCTCATCATAGAACAGAGCAATCCCGGCACTCTTTCCTATGCCGGGTTGCACAATACAGTGCCTGAGGCCCAGCCTCCATTTCAGTTTATTAACGTACTCATCGCTTTTCCGAGTCTCTGAAAGAAAAACTAACTTAGGCTTGTGTGTGTGCACTAGGCCCACAAGCTCACGAACTGTACGAGGCTGCCCAATTCCTCGACAGTTCCAGCTGATTAGCGTCATGGCTCCTGGCGGGCGCTTTCAGCAGCACCCACCAGTTGACCGAGAGCCCCGGGCTCGGTTGCTTCCGTACCACCATCATCCCTTGGCTTGTTATCTTCCTCCCCGCTACCTGTACCCTTCTTTTTCTTGCAATGCTCTGCTGAATCTCTTTCTGCACTCCCCTCAGTTTTACCTGTATCATCAGCTTCGCACTCTCCTCTTTTCCCTAGCACAGAGACAGATCCCACCTGTTGGTTCTTGTCCTTCCTGTTGCTGTATTTTCCCTTCCCCACCTGCAGCCTCTGGATGTTCTGCACCTGCACATTTTCCCCGGCCTTCTCAGTTAGTTTGCTAGCGCCCTGCACTTTCACCACTACCTTCGGGACAGCAGCAGTTTCAGTACCCTCCATCACACCAGCAGCACTTAGGTCCTGTTTATGCGTCGGGACCGGGCCAAAACCCGGTGGAAACTCCAGCTCGTGGTCTTCCTCCTCCTGTCCTCTCGCCTCCTGGGCGACGTCGGGTTTGGGAGTGGGGTGGCCATTGTTGGTGTCGAGCCCACTCCCCATCCCCGATGTGGTCGTCATGCCATAAGCAGGCGCCACTGGCACCAGCGCCTGCTCGGACGAGGTGATCTGTTCAGCATTAGTACCACGCCCAGGATCCAGCTTGATGGCGTTCACAGCTGCGATAGCAGCTTGCACCAGGGGATTTGCAATGACGTCCTCTGGCACGCCCCCATGCCTCTCTGCCACCATATTTGGTGCCTTCGTTTTTGTTGCTGCAGAGCTCTCTGAACCAAAGTGGAGGAAGCGACGGGCACTGCTAGTCTCAGGGACCACGACTCCACCCCTACTGCTACTCCTCTTGAAGGGCGATGCGCGCATTGCTGCCGAGAACCTCATCTCTTGGAGGTCGTCAGGTAGCTTACAATCACGCTGGCCATGCCCTAGATGCCCACAGTAGCTACAGAACCTAGGTAGCCTCTCATACTTTACATTTAGCAGGTACACCTTTCTCTTCTCTAGATCATGGGATTCTAGCTCACTACGAAGGGGTTCATCAACATCATGATACACCCTGACACGCATATAATCCCCCCAAATTCTACCTTCCCTGTCTGCATC
>NW_025237072.1:0-4874 GCF_018294505.1 Triticum aestivum
TAGCAGTTTCTTCATCCATAACATAACCCTCAGGTATAATAGGCAATTCATATATAGGGGGAGAATCTTCATCATCACTTTCATTAATATCACCAGTTTCAGTAATTTCATTCTCTCTAGCCCTAGCAAGTTATTCATCAAGAAATTCACCTAGTGGCACAATATTATCAAGTAGTGAAGTAGTATCATCATAAGCATCATGCATAGCAGAAGTGGCATCATCAATAACATGCGACATATCAGAATAAATAGCCGGTGTAGGTGTCTCAAGTTTACTCAAAACAGAAGGTGAATCAAGTGTAGAGCTAGATGGTAGTTCCTTAGCTCCCCTCGTAGTTGAGGGATAGATCTTGGTTTTGTTGTCTTTCAGATTCCTCATAGTTATCAAAAAATATAAATCCCAAGTGACTTAGAGAATAGAGCTATGCTCCCCGACAATGGTGCCAGGAAAAGGTCTTGATAACCCACAAGTGTAGGGGATCACAACAGTTTTTGAGGGTAGAGTATTCAACCCAAATTTATTGATTCGACACAAGGGGAGCCAAAGGATATTCTCAAGTATTAGCAGCTGAGTTGTCAATTCAGCCACACTTGAAATACTTAATATCTGCGGCAAAGTATTTAGTAGCAAAGTAGTATGGAAGTAACGGTAATGGTGGAAAAAGTAACAGTAGCAGTTTTGTAGCAATCGTAACACTGGCAACGGAAAAGTAACTTAGCAAAGATCAATATGAAATGAGCTCGTAGGCAATGGATCAATGATGGGTAATTATGTCGGATGGCATTCATCATGCAACAGTTATAACCTAGGGTGACACAGAACTAGCTCCAATTCATCAATATAATGTAGGCATGTATTCCAGATATAGTCATACATGCTTATGGAAAAGAACTTGCATGACATATTTTGTCCTACCCTCCCATGGCAGCGGGGTCCTAATGGAAACTAAGGGATATTAAGGCCACCTTTTAATGGAGAACCGGACCAAAGCATTAGCACTTAGTGAATACATGAACTCCTCAAACTACGGTCATCATCGGGAAGTGTCCTGACTATTGTCACTCCGGGGTTGCCGGATCATAACACGTAGTAGGTGACTATAACTTGCAAGATAGGATCAAGAGCACTCATATATTCATGAAAACATAATAGGTTCTGATCTGAAATCATGGCACTCGGGCCCTAGTGACAAGCATTAAGCATGGCAAAGTCATAGCAATATCAATCTTAGAACATAATGGATACTAGGAATCAAACCCTAACAAAACTAACTCGATTACATGGTAAGTCTCATCCAACCCATCATTGTCCAGCAAGCCTACGATGGGATTACTCACGCATGGCGGTGAACATCATGAAATTGGTGATGGAGGATGGTTGATGATGACGATAGCGATGGATGCCCTCTCCGGATCCCCTAACGGACTCTAGATCAGCCCTCCCGAGGAAGAACAGGGCTTGGCGGTGGCTCCGTATCGTAAAACACGATGAATCCTTCTCTCTGATTTTTTTCTCCCCGAACTTGAATATTGGAGCTAAGGTCGGTGGAGGTCCAGGGGAGCGACAAGACACAGGGGCGCGCCCAGGAGGGTAGGGCGCACCATCCACCCTCATGGCCAGGGTTTGGGCCCCTTTGGCTGATTCTTTTGCCAGTATCTTTTATTAATTCCAAAAAGTATCTCCATGAAGTTTCAAGTCATTCTGAGAACTTTTATTTCTGCACAAAAATAACACCATGGCAATTCTGCTGAAAACATCATCAGTCCGGGTTAGTTCCATCCAAATCATGCAAATTAGAGTCCAAAACAAGGGCAAAAGAGTTCGAAAAAGTAGATACGTTGGAGACTTATCAGCTTCAACCATGACGTCCTTCCCAATGTTTGCCACCTCCTCCTGCAGGTGCAGATAGTCACTCAAGGGGGCTGTAGATAGATCTAACGATCAAAGGCAGAAGGGATAAAATCACTTGGCAAAACAAGAGAGTGAAGCAAGGCAATAAGATAGGAGGGAGGACGGAAGGGATAACTGGAGGGGTCTGCCGGGTGGAAGCTTCTGTTTCCCCGGCAGCGCTGGTTGCCGAGTCAAGGCCAGGCATTCTCGAGGTGACCCTTGGCGGGGATCCGTTGACTCTATCAGCTGGTGGGGTGGGCCCCTTGAAAGCACAAGTGCTCCCTGGGTGGTTTTGGTAATTAATGTCAACATATCTCTTCTTGGACTAACACTTTTACCTAGTAGATAAGTTCAACAATGAAGTGGCATGGACTAGAGGATGTGGAACCCCTTCTAGATGCTAAGGACAAAGGATTGGCTCAAGCTGAAAGCACAAGACTCTAAATTTTCTATTTTAGTGATCCAAGATCACATTGAGTCTATAGGAAAAGCCAATACTATCAAGAGGGGATGAGGTGTTGCTTAATGGCTTGCTTGCTCAAAGTGCTTAGTGATATGCTCCAAAGCCCTCAACAACCTTCTCACATCCACATCTGACCCAAACCAAAAGTCCAACTCGGCCCTACCGATTCTTTCCATCCGGCGCCACCGAGTTCAGATGTCATAGCCACTACCACAAACCCTAGTCAAATCGGTCTCACCGATAGGGATCTCGGTCTCACCGAGATGGGATTGCAATCACTCTGTGTATGTCCTTTACCAAAATCGGTCCAACCGAGTTCGTGTAATCGGTCCTACCGAGATTACAATGCAAACTCTCTGTTCCTCTTCGTAACATTTCGGTCCAACCGAGATGAGCGAATCGGTCCCATCGAGTTTGCCTGACCAACTCTCTGGTTAGCTTATTACCAAAATCGGTCCCACCGAGTTTGTGTAATCGGTCTCACCGAGATTACGTTATGCCCTAACCCTAACCATATCGGTCCCACCGAGTTGACATGTCGGTATGATGACCCACAAGTGTAGGGGATCTATCGTAGTCCTTTTGATAAGTAAGAGTCTCAAACCCAACGAGGAGCAGAAGGAAATGATAAGCGGTTTTCAGTAAGGTTTTCTCTGCACGCACTGAAATTGTAGGTAATAGATAGTTTTGTGATAAGATAAATAGTAACGAGCAACGAGTAAATAAAGTAAACAAAGTGCAGCAAGGTGGCCCAATCCTTTATGTAGCAAAGGATAAGCCTGGACAAATTCTAATAATGGTAAAGGAGCTCCCGAGGACACATTGGGAATTATCGTCAAGCTAGTTTTCATCACGTTCATATGATTCGTGTTCGGTACTTTGATAATTTGATATGTGGGTGGACCGGTACTTGGGTACTGCCCTAACTTGGACAAGTATCCCACTTATGATTAACCCCTATTGCAAGCATCCGCAACTACAAAAGAAGGTATTAAGGTAAACCTAACCACATCATTAAGCATATGGATCCATATCAGCCCCTAACGAAGCAATGCATAAACTAGGGTTTAAGCTTCTGTCACTCTAGCAACCCATCATCTACTTATTACTTCCCCATGCCTTCCTCTAGGCATAAATAATGGTGAAGTCTCATGTAGTCGACGTTCACATAACACCACTAGAGGAAAAGACAACATACATCTCATCAAAATATCGAACGAATACCAAATTCACATGACTACTAATAGCAAGACTTCACCCATGTCCTCAGGAACAAACGTGACTACTCACAAAACATATCCATGTTCATAATCAGAGGAGTAATAATATGCATAAAGGATCTGAACATATGATCTTCCACCAAGTAAACCAATTAGCATCAACTACAAGGAGTAATCAACACTACTAGCAACCCACAGGTACCAATTTGTGGTTTTGATACAAGATTGGATACAAGAGATGAACTAGGGTTTTGAGAGGAGATGGTGCTGGTGAAGATGTTGATGTAGATTGACCCTCTCCCGATGAGAGGATCATTGGTGATGATTTCCCCCTCCCGGAGGGAAGTGTCCCCGGCAGAACAGCTCCGCCAGAGCCCTAGATTGATTCCTCCAAGGTTCCGCCTCATGGAGGAGGAGTTTCGTCCCGTAAGCTTGCCCATGATTTTTTCCAGGGTAAAAGTGATGATATAACAGAAGATGGACGACGGAGGCCCACCAGGGGCCCCAGGAGATAGGGGGCGCGCCCCCTGTCTCCTGGACATGGTCTGGGCCCCCTGGCCTATTTCTTTTGCTCATAAGTTCTTATTAAATCCAAAAAGTTGTTTCATGGAGTCTCAGAACTTTTGGAGCTGTGTAGAATAGGTTTCCAATGTTTGCTCCCTTTTCCAGCCAGAATTCCAGCTGCCGGCATTCCCCCTCTTCATGGTAAACCTTGTAAAATAAGAGAGAATAGCCATAAGTATTGAGATATAACGTGTAATAACAGCCCATAATGCAATAAATATTGATATAAAAGCATGATGCAAAATGGACGTATCAACTCCCCCAAGCTTAGACCTCGCTTGTCCTCAAGCGGAAGCCGAAATCGAAAAATATGTCCACATGTTTAGAGATTGAGGTGTCGATAAAAATAAAATACGGACATGAGGGCATCATGATCATCCTAATAACAGCAACATATATAGATTTTGTCATATGATTTCCTATGCTCAAGTAATAAGCAATTCACAATGTCAAGTATGGTTCAAAAACTTCATTGGGAACTAACAAACTATAATCTCAGTCATTGAAGCAATTGCAATTTATCGCAACATCAGAAAGAATCAATAATAGAGCTTTTCAGCAAGCTCGCATACTCAACTATCTCGTAGTCTCCTACAATTGTTAAAACTCGCGCAATACTTGTGGTTATAGAGTTTCAGCCGGACACTGAGAAAGATAGGGGCTTATTGTGTTGCCTCCCAACATATTCCCCATTAGGTGATGTCAACAATAATAGCCTATGCCAGCTTACATCCAA
>NW_025237073.1:0-3318 GCF_018294505.1 Triticum aestivum
GCATGGATGAGGGCCCGGTGCGATGCTCCGGTGGCATTGCTACCCCCCCCCCCAGGGCCCCCGTCCCGCCTAACCCTGTAGCGTTTGACCACGGGATCTAGCCCTTTGACTTTGCACGGACGGGCTTTGACCAGTGGAACTCTCCACCCGGGTGTGTTAGGTCAGCCCATAGGAACACTTTGGAGCAACATCCGGGCCAAACCACAACAAGACCCCATCCGTGTAGACCTGACGCGTCCGTTTCCCCACTCCAGGTGCCGGCGGCGGCGCCGTCCGTGAGGGGGGCACACCCCGGAGACGCTGGCCGGTCGTTTGCAACCGCCACAAACTTCCAGACTTGTGAGATGCCGGCTACGCAAGATTTGGCGGCATGTGCTAGCCCCAGAGGCCGCCGGCCACAGTCGCAGACACGCGAAGAGCAATCCGTGGAGAGGGAAGTGTTCAGATACTTCTCCATCACCAAAAATTATGAAAAATTACCATCAGTCCTAAAGCACATGTGCCCACATCGTGTAAAAAACTCATGACTTTATCGCGCTCCGAGTATTTAATAATATTCATGCCGCGTCGTTACGGCAGAACGTGTACTACAGTGTCATCGCCCTCCGTGAGGGGGGCCACACCCCGGAGACGCGTGCCACCTCTTAGGACATGCCACCACACCGTACGGCATGTATAAGGGCCGGGTGCGATGCTCCGGTGGCATTGCTACCCCCCGAGGGCCGCGTCCCACCTAACCCTGTAGCGTTTGACCACGGGATCTAGCCCTTTGACTTTGCACGGACGGGCTTCGACCAGTGGAACTCTCCACCCGGTTGTGTTAGGTCAGCCCATAGGATCACTTCGGAGCAACATCCGGGCCAAAGCCACAACAAGACCCCATCCGTGTAGACCCGACGTTTCCGTTTCCCCCCTCCAGGTACCGGCAGCGGCGCCGTCCGTGATGGGGGCACACCCCGGAGACGCGGGCCGGGCGTTTGCAACCGCCACAACACTTCCAGACTTGTGAGAGGCCGCCTAAGAAAGATTTGGCGGCATGTGCTAGCCCACGGAGGCCGCAGGCCACAGTCGTAGACACGCGGAGAGCAATCCGCGGAGAGGGAAGTGTTCAGATACTTCTCCGTCACCAAAAACTATGAAAAATTACCATCAGTCCTATAGCACATGTGCCCACGTCGTGTAAAAAACTCATGATTTTATCGCGCTCCGTGTATTTAATAATATTCTCGTCGCATCGTTACCGCAGAACGTCTACTACTGTGTCATCGCCGTCCGTGACGGGGCCACACCCCGGAGACACGTGCCGCCTCTTCGGATATGCCACCACACCGTACGGCATGTATGAGGGCCCGGTGCGATGCTCCGGTCGCATTGCTACCCCCAGGGCCCCCGTCCCGCCTAACCCTGTAGCGTTTGACCACGGGATCTAGCTCTTTGACTTTGCACGGACGGGCTTTCACCAGTGGAACTCTCCACCCGGTTGTGTTAGGTCAGCCCATAGGAACACTTTGGAGCAATATCCGGGCCAAAGGCACAGCAAGACCCCATCCGTGTAGACCCGACGCATCCGTTTCCCCCCTCCAGGTGCCGGTGGCGGCGCCGTCCGTGAGGGGGGGGCACACCCCGGAGACGTGGGCCGGGCGTTTGCAACCGCCACAACACTTCCAGACTTGTGAGAGGCCATCTACGCAAGATTTGGCGGCAGGTGCTATCCCCCGGAGGCCGCCGGCCATAGTCGTAGACACGCGAAAGAAGCATTCCGCGGAGAGGGAAGTGTTCAGATACTTCTCCATCACCAAAAATTATGAAAAATTACCATCACTCCTATAGCACATGTGCCCACGTCGTGTAAAAAACTCATGACTTTATCGCGCTCCGAGTATTTAATAATATTCATGCCGCATCGTTACGGCAGAACGTCTACTACTGTGTCATCGCCGTTCGTGAGGGGGGCCACACCCCGAAGACACGTGCCACCTCTTCGGACATGCCACCACACCGTACGGCATGTATGAGGGACGGGTGCGATGCTCCGGTGGCATTGCTACCCCCCGAGGGCCGCGTCCCGCCTAACCCTGTAGCGTTTGACCACGGGATCTAGCCCTTTGACTTTGCACGGACGGGGTTTGACCAGTGGAACTCTCCACCCGGTTGTGTTAGGTCAGCCCATAGGATCACTTCGGAGCAACATCCGGGCCAAAGCCACAGCAAGACCCCATCCGTCTAGACCCGACGCGTCCGTTTCACCCCTCCAGGTACAGGCGGCGGCGCCGTCCGTGATGGGGGCACACCCCGGAGACACGGGCCAGGCGTTTGCAACCACCACAACACTTCCAGACTTGTGAGAGGCCGCCTAAGAAAGATTTGGCGGCATGTGCTAGCCCCCGGAGGCCGCAGGCCACAGTCGTAGACACGCGGATAGCAATCCGCGGTGAGGGAAGTGTTCAGATACTTCTCCATCACCAAAAACAATGAAAAATTACCATCAGTCCTATAGCACATGTGCCCACGTCGTGTAAAAAACTCATGATTTTATCGCGCTCCGAGTATTTAATAATATTCACGTCGCATCGTTACCGCAGAACGTCTACTACTATGTCATCACCGTACGTGAGGGGGCCACACCCCGGAGACGCGTGCCACCTCTTCGGACATGCCACCACACCGTACGGCATGTATGAGGGCCCGGTGCGATGCTCCGGTCGCATTGCTACCCCGTAGGGCCCCCGTCCCGCCTAACCCTGTAGCGTTTGACCACGGGATCTAGCTCTTTGACTTTGCACGCACGGGCTTTCACCAGTGGAACTCTCCACCCGGTTGTGTTAGGTCAGCCCATAGGAACACTTTCGAGCAATATCCGGGCCAAAGGCACAGCAAGACCCCATCCGTGTAGACCCGACGCATCCGTTTCCCCCCTCCAGGTGCCGGTGGCGGCGCCGTCCGTGAGGGGGGGCACACCCCGGAGACGTGGGCCGGGCGTTTGCAACCGCCACAAAACTTCCAGACTTGTGAGAGGCGGCCTACGCAAGAATTGGCGGCAGGTGCTAGCCCCCGGAGGCCGCCGGCCACAGTCGTAGACACGCGAAGAGCAATCCGCGGAGAGGGAACTGTTCAGATACTTCTCCATCACCAAAAATTATTAAAAATTACCATCAGTCCTATAGCACATGTGCCCACGTCGTGTAAAAAACTCATGATTTTATCGCGCTCCGGGTATTTAATAATATTCACGCCGCATCGTTACCGCAGAACGTCTACTACTGTGTCATCGCCGTCCGTGAGGGGGGCCACACCCCGGAGACGCGTGCCGCCTCTTCG
>NW_025237073.1:3328-4874 GCF_018294505.1 Triticum aestivum
GTCCCGCCTAACCCTGTAGCGTTTGACCACGGGATCTAGCTCTTTGACTTTGCACGCACGGGCTTTCACCAGTGGAACTCTCCACCCGGTTGTGTTAGGTCAGCCCATAGGAACACTTTCGAGCAATATCCGGGCCAAAGGCACAGCAAGACCCCATCCGTGTAGACCCGACGCATCCGTTTCCCCCCTCCAGGTGCCGGTGGCGGCGCCGTCCGTGAGGGGGGGCACACCCCGGAGACGTGGGCCGGGCGTTTGCAACCGCCACAAAACTTCCAGACTTGTGAGAGGCGGCCTACGCAAGAATTGGCGGCAGGTGCTAGCCCCCGGAGGCCGCCGGCCACAGTCGTAGACACGCGAAGAGCAATCCGCGGAGAGGGAACTGTTCAGATACTTCTCCATCACCAAAAATTATTAAAAATTACCATCAGTCCTATAGCACATGTGCCCACGTCGTGTAAAAAACTCATGATTTTATCGCACTCCGGGTATTTAATAATATTCACGCCGCATCGTTACCGCAGAACGTCTACTACTGTGTCATCGCCGTCCGTGAGGGGGGCCACACCCCGGAGACGCGTGCCGCCTCTTCGGACATGCCACCACACCGTACGGCATGTATGAGGGCCCGGTGCGATGCTCCGGTGGCATTGCTACCCCCCCCCCCCAGGGCCCCCGTCCCGCCTAACCCTGTAGCGTTTGACCACGGGATCTAGCCCTTTGACTTTGCACGGACGGGCTTTGACCAGTGGAACTCTCCACCCGGGTGTGTTAGGTCAGCCCATACTAACACTTTGGAGCAACATCCGGGCCAAAGCCCCAACAAGACCCCATCCGTGTAGACCCGACGCGTCCGTTTCCCCCTCCAGGTGCCGGCGGCGGCGCCGTCCGTGAGGGGGGCACACCCCGGAGACGCTGGCCGGGCGTTTGCAACCGCCACAAACTTCCAGACTTGTGAGATGCCGGCTACGCAAGATTTGGCGGCATGTGCTAGCCTCAGAGGCCGCCGGCCACAATCGCAGACACGCGGAGAGCAATCCGTGGAGAGGGAAGTGTTCAGATACTTCTCCATCACCAAAAATTATGAAAATTACCATCAGTCCTAAAGCACATGTGCCCACATCGTGTAAAAAACTCATGACTTTATCGCGCTCCGAGTATTTAATAATATTCATGCCGCATCGTTACGGCAGAACGTCTACTACTGTGTCATCGCCGTCCGTGAGGGGGGCCACACCCTGGAGACGCGTGCCACCTCTTCGGACATGCCACCACACCGTACGGCATGTATGAGGGCCGGGTGCGATGCTCCGGTGGCATTGCTACCCCCCGAGGGCCGCGTCCCGCCTAACCCTGTAGCGTTTGACCATGGGATCTAGCCCTTTGACTTTGCACGGACGGGCTTTGACCAGTGGAACTCTCCACCCGGTTGTGTTAGGTCAGCCCATAGGATCACTTCGGAGCAACATCCGGGCCAAAGCCACAGCAAGACCCCATCAGTGTAGACCCGACGCGTCCGTTTCCCCCCTCCAGGTACCGGCGGCGGCGC
>NW_025237074.1:0-4873 GCF_018294505.1 Triticum aestivum
TTACCATGTCCTCCACAGTCCGGCATAGATCCTGCGCCGAAGACATAATGTAAGAAGCCTAAACTTCGAAAGCATGGGTTGAGCCCTTAAAGGTGTTCGCTTACCCATCCTCTAGGGTTGTTCATGGAAAACCCATTTAAGGGGTTCGTTCGAAGGAAGTCCTCCTTCTCCCCCTTGTACATACCGGACAGGATCTTCACTAGGTCCTCGGTCGAGTCCGGCCCTTTGCGGCCATGACGGGTGGTGTCGGTGTCAAAACCGGCGGATCTCGGGTAGGGGGTCCCGAACTGTGCGTCTAGGCGGATGGTAACAGGAGACGAGGGACACGATGTTTTACCCAGGTTCGGGCCCTCTCGATGGAGGTAAAACCCTACGTCCTGCTTGATTAATATTGATGATATGGGTAGTACAAGAGTGGATCTACCACAAGATCAAGGAGGCTAAACCCTAGAAGCTAGCCTATGGTATGATTGTTGTAATGTATGTTGTCCTACGGACTAAAGCCCTTCGGTTTATATAGACACCGGAGGAGGCTAGGGTTACACAGAGTCGGTTACAATGGTAGAAGATCTACATATCCGTATCGCCAAGCTTGCCTTCCACGCCAAGGAAAGTCCCATCCGGACACGGGACGGAGTCTTCAATCTTGTATCTTCGTAGTCTTGGAGTCCGGCGGACGATGATAGTCCGGCTGTCCAGGACTCCCTCAGTAGCCCCCGAACCAGGCTTCAATGACGATAAGTCCAGCGCGTTTATAGTCTTCGGTGTTGCAAGGCGGGTTCTCTCTTCAAATTCCATGTATCTGTCGAACAGTGTCCGGCTTCATCTTGAATATTGTGTTCCTCGGCTTCTACGCCAAATAATGGCCCTCTTCCACGCGTCGCACGAATGCGAAAAGCCAGGGTGTCTTTTACGTTTCACCCCCTAGTTGTGCGAGTCGTCCGCCTACAAAAGAGGCAAGAATCCAGATCCAAACCACACCGTCTTCCTCCCGCGAATACTTCATCGAAGCGCCTTTGACCTAAAAATCCATTCCATCATGGACCGTCGACGCATCTCTTCTTCTCGCGCTCCCAGCCCACCGCCAGGGGATTGGAGGAGGTGCTCTGTTCCGCACAACGAGCTAGTGAAGCTCCAAGCGGGGGGATATCTCCCTCCGGCCTTCATGATCCCGGTTCGAGCCGGGCTGGTTACTTATCATGGTGGGAGGCAAGCGGAGGCTACCCCAAGCCCCAATAAGGGGGAGCGAGTATGCTTCGTCCCCTATCTGATAAGGGGACTCGGATTCCCAATACATCCGTTCCTCCGCGGGCTCCTGGAGTTCTACGGACTCCAGCTCCACCACCTCACACCCGCCTCTGTCCTGCATATCACGGGCTACGTAGCTCTTTGCGAGCTGTTCCTGGGCATTGAGCCCCATTTTGCATTGTGGAAGAGGCTGTTCTGCCTCGTACCCCGTTCTCACGAGGGGTCCATATATCAAGTGGGCGGCGCCGAAATATGGCGCATCGCCGGGACCGGATACCCATCCGGTACTCCCAAGAAGGCGTCCAAAGACTGGCCTTCAGAGTGGTTTTACATAGGAGACGCTCCGCTGCCGGACCCAGTCCGGATTGGCCTCCCGGAGTTTAGTGTTGCTCCCCTGAAGAAACGCTTAAGCTGGCGCCCACGGAGCCCCCGATTGGAGGAAGACAAGAGCGTCCATTACCTGATGGGCCGAATAAGATTGCTGGCCCACTCTGGGTTGACCATGATCGGAGTCATGGTGACATGCATCATGCGGGGGTACAGCCATTGCAATATAGAGGCCACCCTATGTGGGATTTCAACGGGGAAGATGATGCCACCCGTCATGGCCGCAAAGGGCCGGACTCGACCGAGGACCTAGTGAAGATCCTATCCGGTCTGTACAAGGGGGAGAAGGAGGACTTCCTTCGAACGAACCCCTTAAATGGGTTTTCCATGAACAACCCTAGAGGATGGGTAAGTGAACATCTTTAAGGGCTCAACCCATGCTTTCGAAGTTTAGGCTTCTTACATTATGTCTTCGGCGCAGGATCTATGCCGGACTGTGGAGGACATGGTAAGTCCTGCTCCGCAACCCGAGGATCCGGAAAGATCCCTAGATCCGGCTTCCGAAGAGGATCCGGACATCGAGGTGGAGCTGATCGACGGGGTATTTCACCAGCTCAGCATGGACAATGCTTTGGTTGCCATTATGGCGGACTACCCCGGACTGTGTCCGGCTTCCCAGGTGACTGCGGCCGAAGTCCGGACACCATTATCCCTTCCTTGCCCATTTCTAACCTTCGCGAACGATGGTATTTTGCAGGAAGCACCTTCACGGCGGGAAACCGAGCCCGTGGCGGCTAACCTACAGAGGTCAGTCCGGACCAGCAGGCGGAAAAGGAGCGCGGTGCAGACAGAAACGTCGCCGCAAAGGTATAGCTCGTATTTGAATTTTCAGAGCGATGTTCCTAGCAAGCGTCTGAGTGCTCATGATCTTTATAGGAGAAAAGGCGCTCGCCGGACTGCGGGTGCGGAAGTTGCTGATCCAACCCACACCGGCCAGGCTCCAGCGCCCGGCCTGGAGGGGGAGGCAAGCGCAAGACGCGAGCCCGATCCTTCTCCAACGGAGGATACCGACAGACTGTCCGCCACCAAGTCTGAGGTGGAGAGCGCCATGAACCATAGGCGCCGCCAGACAGTATTGCGTGAAGCATGCTTCTCCCCTGAGGCATTGACACCTTTAACGCGGGGGACGCGCATCTCCGTGCCGCTCAAGATGGTTTTACCAGAGCCACGGAGCAGTATGTGAAAGACATACGGGTAAAGGAATTTTAATGGTTATATATACCAGTAGCCCCCGAGACTTAAATTAGTTATGTTAACTGATTTAAGGATTATTTGAAAACGTAGGCTCTTACCGAGAAGAATGCCCAGCTGTCTCGGGAGCTGCAAGATTGCAAGGCCCAACTTGAGGCCGCACTTGCTGCCGCAGGAGGAGACATAGAGACCCCTCCTGGTAACACATTTTTATTAATAAATATAAGCGTTGTGCGGCTTGCGCGCAAGTCTAATAATGACATTGCAGGTGCCGCCGGACAAGATCCGGACAGGCAAGCATTGCTGCGCCAGCTGAAGGCCGGCGAGAGTGTGCTGAATAGGGTGCAGCAAGAAAGGAACAAGCTCCAGGATGCCAACGCCAAGCTCGGAGAAGAGCTAAAAGGCGCTCGAGCCGAGCTGTCCGGCTCCGTTAAGGAGAATCAGCGGCTTTGTCGCGGCATTTATAGTAAGTGCTTGAGCGAACTCCTTTTTAAAAGAAGAGTTCGGCGAAGAAGCAAATTGACATAGTATGTCTTGTAGGTATACTCACAGGTCGCCCTGCAGAGGAGATGCCCGTATCAACGGGTGATCAACTTCCCGAGCTGCTGCAACTGCTCGAACGGGTTCGGCTGGCAATGAGTGGCGTCGTTCAGGCTTTATGGCCAGCCCTCACCCTACCCGAGGGCCTCGGGGAGCTTGCGGAGAAGCTGAAGGGAGTGCGGCAGCGCTTCCGTTTGTGGAAGATTTCGGCCTGCCGTCAGGGTGCCAGGGAGGCTTGGGCCATGGTGAAGACGCGTTACAAGAAGGCGGATCCCAACCACATGGCTGAAGTTGGACCGGTGGGGCCTGATGGGAAGGAGATCCCTGTGAGTTTAGTATACAACCAAATAGAGTTGGCTGCTAAATTTTCCCAACGGGACTGTAAGTTAGATAGCCTGTTAGACGGGATTGAGGAGGAATACAATCAGTAAATTTGACAATGTATGTTTTCCTTTAAAATGACATGTGAAATGCCTTCTAGCCGGATTGTAGATCGTTTGTCTTTGCCGACCTTTTCGCTTCAGCCTCGGGACCATAGAGTCCGGAGTGTGTTCGAATACCGTTTTGGTTAAGAAACAACCGTGGTATGCATGGAGACCAGGCGTAGGGGTCATTAGTGCTTTATCAGACAAGTGCCCAACTAGTTATGTTATATTACATGGTTAGTAAGAAACATCTTCCAGGGAGAATAGTTCCGTTAAGGGTTCCTTTCCCTGGGAGGCATGCCCTAAAGTGCATGTCCGGACTGCAAAGAAAGCAGAAAAACATCTGGGGGCGGGTAGATAAATGGGTAAAAAAGTCATCTTTTAAGTCACCGACCGAATATTCCCTTAAGAACGCTAGCTTTCGGCTTCACCCAGTCTGAGGTACACATCCGGCTGACCCGGCAGTAACAATCGCAGAGGTGCTCCCTTTACCTCCTAGCCGAACAATCGCGAACGTAGGGGTAAGCACAGGAGCCAGGCAACCCAGCTTGGCCAAAACTTAAGTCATATCGATGCATATAATGGCGAGTAAAAGGTACATGTGGAAGCTTGACACATGTGCTGGGTATGAAACCCTTATAATTTAGCTTCTGTAAAAGAAGCCCCCATGAATGATGAGTGCGGATGGCACGTCATGTGTATGCGAAAAATGCGAAAATAGGCCCGTAAGGGTTTTTAAATAAAAAGGCATAAAAATAGAAACAAAAGACATCCGAAGTGTAAAAGTTTGGACGGGGGAAGGGGACGAACTCTTAGTCCGGCGCTAGGCATAGAATCGTCGGAGGCGGGCTGCGTTCCATGGGTTCGGCTCGAGTCGGTTATCCGACGCATTTCATAGACGGTATGCTCTGCCGGTCAGGACTTGATCGATAATGAAGGGGCCCTCCCATTTGGGCTTGAGCTTGTCCTTTTTCTTGTCCGGCAGGCGTAGAACTAATTCACCAACGTTGTAAGTCTTGGCCCGTACTTCTCTGCTTTGATATCTTCGGGCCTGCTGCTGATAAAATGCGGAACGAGCCTTC
>NW_025237075.1:0-4873 GCF_018294505.1 Triticum aestivum
CGGGACGGGAAGGAGATCCCCCACCACCGCCGTCGGCCACTAGACTTAGTCCCGTGGTGTCCTCCAACGGCGACCGGGGGAGGGGAGGGTGGAGATGGCATCTAGGGTTTGGGGCACCACGCGAGTCACCCGAGATGGGGGCGACGCGGGGCTCTGATGTTTGTACAGTTGCCCATTAAAATATAAACGTGTATGGATATTCTCGCATGCATGGCTGATAATCACCCTCCAGAATATTAAATCGACATGCTCCTTCTTTCTTATCATGAAGGAGTTTTCAAATTTGTTGCCGCTTAGACTTCTACCGATGCCACCTCTTGATCATCAGTATTGTTATTTGCAATAGGTTGCTCCTCTGATGGATTTATATTTTCGACGGAATGTTGGAGGTTGAAGTCAAAACAAATTGCTTGAAAAAATAAATTTATCCCCTTTGTGGCCTTTTGTTTGATCTTTGACTACAGTAGCAAAAAAGAAAATTGATTCGTAGATGGCGGCTTATGGAGTGCAAAAGCTCAGGCAATTGGTGGCCAATGTGCAGTGGCTTGGGAAGACGTATGCACACCAAGGTGGGCAGGCGGATTGGTCATTCCGAATCTAAGGTGGTTGAATATTGCCATGCAGGCGTGGTGGCCATGGTTGAAACGGACGGACCCCACAAGGCCATGGAGCGAGTTTGACATACAAGTGCCTAATGAATCGATGCAATTGTTCAAAGCGGCCACCTTCTCCGCGGTTGGCAATGGTCGAAGCACGTTATTTTGGGAGGACAGATGGATTGATGCCCAAAGAGCGGAGAAGCTAGTACCAAACCTCTATAACCAAGTTCAGCAAACAACACGAGCATCTAGGACGGTTGAGCAGGGTTTGATGCATGGATCCTGGGCCTTGGATGTCGGCCCGGAGTCGACACCACTGTTGCTAAATGAGTATCTGCTATTATGGGAGTGGCTGAAAACAGTGCATCTTGATCAGGACAGGAGTGACGCAGTGAGTTGGGCGTGGAAGCCGAACGGAACATTCTCAGTACAATCGGCATATAACGCAAGATTTTGGGGATGTGAGGTGGCACCGGCAGCATAGTTCACATGGAAATTGAGATGCAGGTTCTTTGCGTGGCTACCGATCCGGAATAGATGTTGGACCTCTGATAGACTGGCTCAACGGGGACTGGACCACCAGGACGCATGCTCGTTTTGTGATCAAGTCGGAGGAGAGCATAGACCATATCATCATCCAGTGTGTGCTCACTATGGAGCGGATATGCAGGGCGTTGAACAAGCAGGAATGGGTGCCTAATGACACTACGAGGCTGCTGGAATGGTGTGCACACATTGGTGGTAATGCCACCGGCAGCAAGGACACAAGGCTCTCTTGCCCTGCTCGTCATGTGGAACTCTAGAAGCATCGCAACACAATAGTCTTCAACGGCCCTGCACCATCCTCCATCAGAGTAATTCATAAAATAGACATCGAATATAGATCTTGGAAGACGGCGGGCATTTTGAAGACGGACATGGATAGGTTCCTTGTTGCCCTAAAGGCGGGTAGTAACGCAAGTAGTTAGCGGTAGTAATTTGTATGCGGAGCGGGCGTGGAGTTCGGTGTATATATGAAGTTTCTAATCAGAATGTGGAAGGGGCTCTTCCCCCTCTCCTTTTTTAATATAAAGTACGCGCACTCGTGCGTATTCGAGAAAAAAATTCAAAGATTAATGCATTGTTTCATATAAATAATATATACCAGTTGACCAAACTAAAATTGTATAACTCATAATAAAAATCCTAATAGCTGGGTCATGCAACGCCATGGATTACTAGGTCACAGGCAAGATGCCAGCCTGTTGTGCTGGGATATTTGCCATGGATGGTTCTAACAAACTCCATGCCAAGTAGGCCAAGGACTATAAATAGCTGCGGATAGTTAGCTAGCTTTCCTTTTTTATGCCGGGCAGTTAGTTAGCTAGCTCCAGAAGCTACTGTGACCACAATGTTCGGTCTGCCATTTCTTAATGGAAACAGCAGCTTATGCATGAGCACACATTGATGAGCTGTGTTCTGTGATCATGTCTATGCCGTGAGCTGCTCAAACCAGGAATGTGTTATGTGTGCACGTACGCACGGGCGCGAGGCTCATCATGACCAGGAGAAAGCAAAGCTCCATTCAGATAATAAACTTGGAAAATAAAGTTAGTTACGCACACATTTACCATATTTTGGTGCACCGCGCACTTGCAAAAAGGGATCGATGAATCCTCCGCGGATGAAATTACTCCAACAAAGCCAGAAACACAACCTCGTCTGGAGGTGAAATATGTCTTCGCTTTCTTAAAAGGATGGTATTCCCGGCCTCTGCATCGATGCATGCGACCATCTTATTAAACAGTACCAATAAAAACAAAGTCTGTCATTCAGTACAAGTCCAGAAGGAGCTGAAATATGTGGACGAAACAATTTCTCCGTTGAAACTCCCAAAGTGTTTGGTGACATCGTTTTTGGCAAGGCCTGCTGCTCTGGTGCCACCGTTCTTTGTCGATGGCTGTTATTTAGAACAAGTTTGTTTGGCCGAGACCCGCTTCGGTACAACCCCTTTTACAAAACGTATAAAGGGCAATAGGGACATTTCACAATTGATACTCATTTCCGTATGTAATCATTCACCAGGATGTGTATGTCGTACATTCATAGAGGACCCGCTACTGGGCCGGCCAACTAACATGAAACGATATATGGAGACGCCGGCCCACTAACATGAACAGATATATGGTGATGCAAAAGTCAAATAAACGAGGGACGCGCCGCGAATGGACTCAAACTCGTGACCATCAAGAAGTGAATTGGACATGCTAGCCAATCGATCGGTCAGCTCCATGTGGTCTGAAAGCAGCGCAGGCTTTTTATGTACACATTCAGAAGCGGTGTTTCTTGTTTTCAAACAACGTTTACAAAACTCCACATTTTACTGATTTTTTTTTAATACTTTTTAAATACCGAATTTTTTTAGGTTATGCGAACATTTTTTGGAAAAAGAAATATTTTCCGAAACTACAAATTAAAATTTGAGAAAATGGACATTTCTGAAATCCACGAACATTTTCTGAATCTGTCAACAATATTTCATAAGAGAACACTTTTTTTAAAACACAAATAATATTTGAAAAACTAGAGCACATTTTGACATTCTGAACTCACTTATAAAAAATAGGGAAAATATAAATTATGATTTTAAAAAAATTGTTCACATGAGAAAATTTTGAAATGTTGAACTTTTATGAAAACACGAACGAAATTTGAAATTCTACACATTTTTTAAAGAGTGAAGATATTACATGTGGCTCGAACGCTCAGATGGGTTGGCCCATTCTACAATTGTGTGTGCAATTACCTGACTATTTTCCGCAACATGCGGCAGATAGGAAATTTCGTACGTTCGGGGAGTAGCGTCAATTAGACGGCGCCACGCACAGGAGGCCACCAGACTGAGCTGGCCCTTAGCTCACGAGCGAAAACAGGGAAAAATCACCGAAAAAAGAATGGTAGTGCGAGGGATCAAACGTTATAACTCTCGCTACTAACTCCTCGTCTGATAGGCTTCAGTATCTAACTTGGAAACTTAGACTACAAGAACTATCATCAGCGACTGGTTTACTGTAGCAAACAAGTCTTTTTTCCACTATTTATTTTTCTTTTCTATTTGTTTCCTTTATATTTTTTTATTTTTTTATTTTTGATTTAAAAAATGCCCATGCTTTTATTTAAAAAAACAAAAAATGTTTGCCTTTTCAAATTTATCCATCAAATACAAGTATTTGCATTTTTCAAAATTGTACAGAAATTTCAAAAAATATGTTCTTGTCCTTCAAAATTGCTCAGAATGTCAAAACACGAATATTTTCTCAAAAAGCAAAATATATTTTGAAAGCACATTAAAAGACCAGAAGGTTTTGTTTGAAGCATGTTGTTTTCTACACCTTAATTTTTCCAATGGCTTGTATGACCAATTCAAGTCATCATGCCAATTAGTTGTTTGAATTATCAACAAGTTTTGCTTTTCTTGATTTTCTCGGTTAAAAAAGTCCAATAAATGGCTGGATGTGTCACAACTTGCACATGGTGTTGAAAGTAGTTCAAACCAGGCATGAATGCCTATCATGGGCATGCCTAAAAATAGACCATGTTCTTTTAAAAGTTTGGGTCGTCATTTCAAGCATGTCTGAAAATAGTCCATGTTCAATGGAGGGTGTTCAGGTAGAGAACAGAAGGATTCGTCTAAAAGCACGTTGTTTTTCGACATCCGTTGAATGGTCCTAATCTCTTCCACCAGGTTATATGACCAATTCAAGAAATCTTGCCAAGTTGTTTGGATTCTTGACAAGCTTTGTATTTTCTGGAGTTTTCTCGATGAGAAGGGACCGATAAATGGTTGGACGTGTTGCAACATGCAAACCGTGTCTAAAGTCATTCAAACCTGACATGGATGCCTCATATGTCGGTGCCAGACTGCTACAAAATGTTGGGGTCATTTATCCATAGTCCAAAAAACCACCAGTTGGGGTGCATCCGTGAGCATTTAGTTTTTCCTAATTTGAATACTTCTGTTATTTGTAATTTATGTCATTATCCATCAACATGAACAAATTGTGTATGAAACTTCTACAAAGTGGAACACTTTTTCCCAAATTTTAGCAAATTCGGAATAATTTATGAAAAATTTGAACACATGTGATAAACCACATACTTTTTAAAAAATTGTGAAGATTTTTGAAACACAAAAAATTCTTAAATTTGGGAACAAAAAAAAGCATGATCATGTTTTGAAAAATTCATGTTCAAATTCCTAAAAACACATTTAAAAAATGATCAACATCCATATC
>NW_025237076.1:0-4872 GCF_018294505.1 Triticum aestivum
CACCTTTAGTACCAGTTGGAACCACCAACCGGTACTAAAGGCCTGTTTTGGCCAGGCCAAGCGGCGGGAAGCGACCCCCTTTAGTACCGGGTGGTGGCACAAACCGGTACTAAAGGCCCCCCTTTTAGTACCGGTTTGTTTGACGACCCGGTACTAAAGGGGGTGCGCTGGCGCAGGTGTGGTGCGGCAAGTTTAGTCCCACCTCGCTAGCCAAGGGGCGACCGCACTGGTTTATAAACCCCCGTGCGGTCGCTCTCTCGAGCTCCTCTCCAAAGCAGGCTTACTGGGCCTACGTGTTCTTTGCAGCCCTGTGGGCCCACTTGGCCTTTGCGGGCCTGCATCCTGGCCCAACGATAGGTTGGGTTTCTAGTCGTATGCAGGCAGCTCTGGCCTAGTAGGCGGGCTTTTTTTATTTTATTTTTTGCTTTATTTATTTTTGTGTTATTTTTTTGTGTATTTAGAGTTTCTTTGTGAACATTTTTGTTTTAGGTACAAAAAATTACAAACTTTCTGTTAGGGTTTTTATTATTATTTTTTTGCTTTATTTATTTTTGTGTTGTTTTTTGTGTGTATTTAGAGTTTCTTTGTGAATATTTTTGTTTTAGGTACAAAAAATTACAAACTTTCTGTTAGTGCCCGTAGTTTTCAAATTTGAATAGTTTAAATTTTGAATTATTTGAAATTAGTGTGAATCACTAGTTTGTGAATAACTTAACTTTAAAAATCAGTAAAGGCATGAAAGAATTTGTTTGCACATAAAATTTCTTCGCGTTTCAAATGCCAAAACACATAACTACCCTAACTATTACAGAGATTCCCCTCTCGGTGCGAAACACAGAAGAAAGTGATGATAGCTAGTGAAGCCGATCACATCCCAGATCTTTGGGTGTGAAACTTTTTCTTCACGTGTGTCCCTTTGCGCCGTAACTATGGAAAATCTTCATCACTTAACGGGATGCTCGGGTCAATATTCACTGTGAATGGAGCAATTTCATCAAACTTTTCATAATCTTCTGACTTGTCTGTCTTGTCATCCACTCCCACGATGTTTCTCTTCCCAGAAAGAACTATGTGCCGCTTTGGCTCATCGTACGATGCATTCGCTTCCTTATCTTTTCTTTTTCTTGGCTTGGTAGACATGTCCTTCAGATAGAAAACCTGTGCCACATCATTGGCTAGGACGAATGGTTCGTCTGCATACGCAAGATTGTTGAGATCCACTATTGTCATTCCGTACTGCGGGTCTTCCGTTACCCCGCCTCGTGTCATATTGACCCATTTGCATCGAAACAAAGGGACCTTTAAACCACGTCGATAGTCAAGTTCCCATATGTCCTGTATATAACCATAATATGTTTCCTTTCCCGTCTTGGTTTCTGCATCAAAGCGGACACCACTGTTTTGGTTGGTGCTCTTCTTATCTTGGGCGATCGTGTAAAATGTATTACCATTTATCTCGTACCCTTTGAAAGTCATTATATTCGAAGATGGTAACTGGGACAACAAGTACAGGTCATCTTCAATAGATGTGTCATGCATGGTACGTGTCTGCAACCAGCTGGCGAAACTCCTGGTTTGTTCACGTGTAATCCAGTCATCAGACCGCTCCGAGTGTTTGGAGCGTAGCAATTCTTGTGTTCATCCATATACGGAGCCACCAAGGCGGAATTCTGTAGAACTGTGTAGTGTGTTTCAGTGAGAGAATGTCCGTCCATACATATTATTTGTTCCCCTCCTAGCGTGCCTTTTCCATCCAGTCTGCTCTTATGCCGCGATTCAGGAACACCAATCAGCTTAAGGTCAGGAATAATGTCAATACAAAACTCAATGACCTCCTCCTTTTGATGGCCCTTGGAGATGCTTCCTTCTGGCCTAGCACGGTTATGAACATATTTCTTTAAGACTCCCATGAACCTCTCAAAGGGGAACATATTATGTAGAAATACAGGACCCAAAACGTTAATCTCTTGGCACAGGTGAACTAGGACGTGTGTCATGATGTTGAAGAAGGATGGTGGGAACACCAACTCGAAACTGACAAGACATTGCACCAAATCATTCTGTAACCTTGGTATGATTTCTGGATCGATTACCTTCTGAGAGATTGCATTAAGAAATGCACATAGCTTCACAATGGCTAATCGAACGTTTTTCGGTAGAAGCCCCCTCAATGCAACCGGAAGCAGTTGCGTCATAATCACGTGGCAGTCATGAGACTTTAGCTTCTGGAACTTTTTCTCTGCCATGTTTATTATTTCCTTTATATTCGACGAGAAGACAGACGGTACCTTAATACTGAGCAGGCATTCAAAGAAGATTTCCTTCTCTTCTTTGGTAAGAACGTAGCTTGCATGATCCTGATGTATGCCGTCTTCTCCATGCATACGTTGCTGGTCCTCCCGTGCCTCAGGTGTATCTTTTGTCTTCCCATACACGCCCAAGAAGCCAAGCAGGGTCATGCAAAGATTCTTCGTCACGTGCATCACGTCGATTGCGGAGCGGACCTCTAGGTCTTTCCAATATGGAAGGTCCCAAAATATAGATTTCTTCTTCCACATGGGTGCACGTCCGTCAGCATCCTTTGGAATAGATTGTCCGCCAGGACCCTTTCCAAATATCACCTTCAAATCATTGACCATATCATGTACATCAGCACCAGTATGATGGCGAGGCTTCGTCCGGTGATCCGCCTCACCTTTGAAATGCTTGCCTTTCTTTCTTACGGGATGCCTGCTCGGAAGAAATCGACGATGTCCCAGGTACACATTCTTCTTACAACTATTCAAATATATAATGTCTGTATCATCCAAACAGTGCGTGCATCCGTGGTATCCCTTGTTTGTCTGTCCTGGAAGGTTACTGAGAGCAGGCCAATCATTGATGGTCACGAACAGCAATGCCTTTAGGTCAAATTCTTCCTGTTTGTGCTCATCCCATGCACGTACACCTGTTCCATTCCACAGTTGTAAGAGTTCTTCAACTAATGGCCTTAGATACACGTCAACGTCGTTGCCGGGTTGTTTAGGGCCTTGGATGAGCACTGGCATCATAATGAACTTCCGCTTCATGCACAACCAAGGAGGAAGGTTATACAAACATAGAGTCACAGGCCAGGTGCTATGGTTGCTGCTCTGCTCCCCAAAAGGATTAATGCCATCTACGCTTAGACCAAACCATACGCTCCTTGCGTCATCTGCAAACTCCTTCCCGTACTTTCTTTCAATTTTTCTCCACTGCGACCCGTCAGCGGGTACTCTCAACTTTCCGTCTTTCTTACGGTCTTCTCTGTGCCATCGCACCACCTTGGCATGCTCTTTCTTTTGGAACAAACGTTTCAACCGTGGTATTATAGGAGAATACCACATCACCTTGGCAGGAATCTTCTTCCTGGGGCGCTCGCCCTCGACATCACCATGCTCATCGCGGCTGATCTTATAGCGCAATGCACCACATACCGGGCAAGCGTTCAAATCCTCGTACTCACCGCGGTAGAGGATGCAATCATTAGGGCATGCATGTATCTTCTGCACCTCTAACCCTAGAGGGCAGACAGCCTTCTTTGCTTCGTACGTACTCTCGGGCAATTCGTTGTCCTATGGAAGCATATCCTTTATCATTACCAACAACTTTCCAAATCCCTTGTCAGATACACCATTCTCTGCCTTCCATTGCAGCAATTCCAGTGTGGTGCCCAGCTTTTTCTTGTCACCTACGCAATTCGGGTACAACAATTTTTTGTGATCCTCTAACATGCGCTGCAACTTCTTCTTCTCCAAATCACTTGCGCAGTTTCTCTTTGCATCGGCAATGGCCCGACCTAGATCATCAACGGGCTCATCTGATGCCTCTTCTTCAGCTTCTTCCCGCATTGCCGGCTCAGCTTCTTCCCGCATTACCGGCTCAGCTTCTTCCCCCATTATTGTATCATCGTATTCAGGGAACCCATGGCCAGGATAGCTGTCGTCGTCCTCTTCTTCTTCATTGTCTTCCATCATAATCCCTCTTTCTCCGTGCTTGGTCCAAACATTATAGTGGGGCATGAAACCGGACTCAAACAGGTGGACGTGAATGGTTCTTGATGTAGAGTAATTGCGACCATTCTTACAGCCAGCACATGGACAAGGCATAAAACCATTCGCCCGCTTGTTTGCCTCAGCCGCAAGCAGAAAAGTATGCACGCCCTCAACGAACTGGGGAGAGCATCGGTCATCGTACATCCATTGCCGGCTCATCTTCATTACACAACACCGAATAGACCAAATTAATACAAGTTCATACATAAAGTTCATACAACACTTAAATGCAACAAACAAATAACTCTCTAGCTAAAGCATTTAAATGCAACAACAAATGCGATCAAGATCGCAACTAAGGTAACAATTGATCCAACAGCATAATGATATCAAGCCTCACTATCGATGGCATATTTTCTAATCTTTCTAATCTTCAAGCGCATTTTCTCCTTCTTGATCTTGTGATCATCGACGACATCGGCAACATGCAACTCCAATTCCATCTTCTCCCCCTCAATTCTTTTCAATTTTTCTTTCAAGTACTCGTTTTCTCTTTCAACTAAATTTAACCTCTCGACAATAGGGTCGGTTGGAATTTCCGGTTCACATACCTCCTAGATAAAAATATCTATGTCAACTTGATGGGCATAATTTGTCATAAACACGAAATGCAACAAATAGTTTTAAAAGAGAATATACCACATCCGAATCATAACAAGGACGAGGGCCGACGGGGACGGATATCAAAACCATGGCACTATGTATAACAAACAACGTACGGGTAAGATAATTATTATACGAGTAACTATATATCCAAATCACACAAACATCAATTTTTTATATAAAATTTCATGAACAA
>NW_025237077.1:0-4872 GCF_018294505.1 Triticum aestivum
AACCTGGGTGCTCTTCTTCCTCCTCACTCCCAGCCACCTCACGTCAGCTCGCTCCACTCGTACCCCAAATTTCTCACCTCACTCCCACAGAAAACCACAGCTCCCATTCTTCCTCACTACTACAAGCTCCCCTTCTTCTTCACTCGCAGTATAACTAGGCTCGTCATTCGTTACTCTGCCCAAATCTGTGAGCTCGACGCGACACGGTCGAAGAAAATGGAGTCGGCTAAACCCAACGCCAATAAGATGAGGCTCCCACCATCGGTGACGCTGTCGGCGTTCTGGGAACGGGGGTCCCCAGACTTGCCTACCTGCGGCCTGCGGCGTGGCTCAAGTGGGGGCCAAATGCAGCCCAGCTCCATCAGGTCAAGCTCAAGACCCTCGCGAGGGGCCAAGCCTCGCGGGGTGGATGACAGGAAGCTTCCTCAGGAGCAGCCTCCCCAGGCAGGCTCGCGAGGAGGCAGAGAGATCAAGGCGGGGTACCTCCCGAGGAGCCCGTGATGCAAGCCATGACGATCGAGACCAGGCGGGCGCCAGGCGGGCGCTGGCCTGTGCAGTGTCCTTGTTTCCCTTTCGGTGCAAAGAGGGCATGCACAGACCAAGGCATCAGGCAAAGTTTACCGTTTCGGTGCAACAAGACCAAGACCAGCAGAACGGCAGGATGGAGGTCATCGTGGAGCCCAGGACGGCGTCATCGTCAGAGCCTTTGGTAGCCGAAGACCAACTTTAGTCAGGATAAGTGTACCAGATGTTCCCCTTCAAAATGGCCAATTGTTGGCGCCCTTCCTGCTCATTATTTGGGAAGAGGCCCAGGGCCTCGCTCTATAAATAGGACTAGCCACCACATAGTAGAGGCGATCGAGCAACTATCTCAAGAAGACACATAGACTAGAGAGAGGCGACTGAACTCACCCAAGCAGTTCATCGCACCAGCTCAAGAAGAGCCCCTCGCGAGGCTGTTCTCCCTTTGTACTATTCATCATCAGCCCCTGACGCAATGCACCACACCACACACTAGAGTAGGGTATTACACCACAATGGTGGCCTGAACGAGTATAAATCTCATGTCCCTTGTGTGTTCATCTTTCTTGCTTAGATCTTTGCGAGACTTCGATGCGTGAGATGGTAGGGGAAAGATCTTCGTGCGCACCCCATAGTTTGAACCTCAAGGGTCTGCCAGAACCGGAATCCGACAGACGCCTGTTGCAGATCCCGCACCTGGCAGTGCGGGGAGAAGCGACGAGCCCGCCCCCATTGGATCCCAGGAACCCATAGAATCTCGGGGGGACCGCATTAGTGATCTTCCGGACGCCATCTGAGGGAGTCCTGGATTAGGGGGTGCCCGGATGGCCGGACTATGACCTTTGGCCGGACTCCCGGACTATGAAGATACAATATTGAAGACTTCGTCCCGTGTCCGGATAGGACTTTCCTTGGCATGGAAGGCAAGCTTGGCGATTCGATATGAAGATCTCCTCCCATTGTAACCGACTCTATGTAACCCTAACCCTCTCCGATGTCTATATAAACCGGAGAGTTTTAGTCTGTAGGACGAACAACAATCATACCATAAGCTAGCTTCTAGGGTTTAGCCTCTCTGATCTCGTGGTAGATCAACTCTTGTACTACCCATATCATCAATATTAATCAAGCAGGAGTAGGGTTTTACCTCCATCGAGAGGGCCCGAACCTGGGTAAAAATACCGTGTCCCTTGTCTCCTGTTGCCATCCGCCTAGACGCACAGTTCGGGACCCCCTACCCGAGATCCGCCGGTTTTGACACCGACATTGGTGCTTTCATTGAGAGTTCCTCTGTGTCATCACCGTCAGGAAGGATGCCGCACCCCGTCTTTAAATACAACACTGTTCCTAAAGGAGCTTTGGCTGTCGGCCAAACTCTCTGGCTAGGCAGTTTTTTGATGACCGCCTGTTCGGCCGCCGCGCCGACGATGACCTCTCGGGTCATCGAAAGCAATCTCCACATCAGCTCGGAACTTGCCGAGCAGTTATATCCGATGGAGCTCTTTTCCCTAAAAGAGCTCTTGGATCACATCGCCGCCCTGGGAGTCGCTATAGATTATGGCCAGGTTGGGCTTAAACCCGATCAGAGAGAGATTTACTCTCCCCAGGTCACCCACCATGTTGAAGTGGTGGAAGAATAATGCGGCGAATCTTCGCCCATCTTAAGGACCAGATGTGTCAGGATTCCTGATCCCTCCAAGCCGGACATCCGTGGAGCGGAGGACGTCGCCCAAGCTCTGAACCTAAAGTCAGGCAACGGGCCTGATTCATTGAATAACGTCCAAGAAAACAAGCTTCCGAGTTCGGAAATTTCTTGGCCCCTGAGTCTTAGATCGGGCGAGGTTCCGGATTTAAATCCACCCGCCCACCCAAATACTAGGGATCTATCCCAAATTCGGCAAGAGCCCGGGGAAACAGTACACCATTATTGGGCCAGATTCCTCCTGGTTAGGAACAGGATAAAGGACTGCCGCGAGAGGGATTCAATTTCATTCTTCTGTAACAACAGCACGGACATCGGAATCCTCAACGCCATAAGTCGCCGCGAAATTACATGCTTCGCCGACTTGACATCCATAGTACGAAAGTACTGTGAGACAGAAAGCGTTCAAAAAACCGAAACAAAATTCTGGGACAATCCGACCCTGAATACAATCCCAGTCCGAAACAAAAGGGTGCATTATCACCAGACACCTGTGCCTAACAACAAAAAACAAAAACCCTCTATAGGGTACGGAACTGTACTGGAGGGATGGCTCAATGGACCCTGTAAAATTCATAGTACAGAGGAAGTCACACCAACTCACAGCCTTAGAGCATGCTGGATACTCCGGCAGGTGGCCAAAAGTGGCGATGAGCTTCTAACTCCAGAATCCGCAGAGCACCACCCCAGAAATGCCAGTACGGTGTCAACAGTCTTCGAGACTTTCGCATCAAACAATGCGAGGAAACGAGCGCTCCGCAGCCTTACCGAAGTCTACCAAGTAGCGACAATAAACCCATGGAGTGACACGGCTATTACCTTTAATGCCAGATACAAACCTAAATTCTGGACAGCCCGAGCACCAGCCGCGCTGGTCCTCAGTCCGATAGTGGACGACTTCCGGCTTACAAACGTACTCATGGACGATGGCAGCGGATTGAACCTCATCTATGAGGAAACACTGCGAAAAATGGAAATAGACTGGAGCCGCATTGAGCGAAGCAACACAACCTTTAGAGGAATAATCCCTAGCCGGGAAGCATGCTGTTCAGGGAAAATCACACTGGATGTGGTGTTCAGCACGCCGGATAATTACAGATCCAAGGAGGTCATGTTTCAAGTGGCCCCGTTCAGTAGCGGATACCACGCCCTGTTTGGGCGAGAAGCATTCACAATTTTTCAAGCTATACCCCATTATAGGTACATGAAGCTCAAAATGCCCGGACCCAACGGAATCATCACTCTTGCTAGTGATCCGGACACAGCGCTCCGTGCCGAAAATGAGACAGCCGCACTGGCCCTCGAGGCATTATCCGAAGCCCTGGCGGCCGAGGGACTAACGGTGTTGCGCTCCACGGTGGACAGGGATGACGTGATACTCGACAAAAGATCCAAGTCCACCTCCTTCAAGCCGGCAGACGAAATAGTCAAGTTCCAAGTCCATCCAACGGACACTACAAAAACGGCCTCCATCAGGGCACAGCTAAACCCTGATATAGACGCCGCACTTAGAGAATTCCTACGAGAAAATTGGGATATTTTTGCCTGGCACCCTTCAGACATGCCAGGAATCCCACGCAGGCTGGCCGAGCACAGCCTGAACATCCTAAAAGGATTCAAGCATGTCAAGTAGACTCTTCGGCGTTTCTCCGAACCTAAGAGACAAGCCATGGGAGAGGAGCTAGCCAAACTACTGGAAGCAGGATTCATCAAAGATATAAAACATCCGGACTGGCTAGCAAACCTGGTGATGGTACCAAAGAAGGACAAATCCTGGCACCTATGCGTCGATTTCAAAGACCTAAATAAGGCCTTCCCAAAGGATCCCTTCCCCCTCCCCTGCATTGATCAAATCATCGACGCCACTGCAGGACACGATTCATTGTGTTTCCTCGATGCATACTCTGGCTACCACCAAATCAAGATGGCAGAGTCAGACCAAGCCGCAACGGCATTCATCACCCCATACGGCCCATTCTGCTTCAACACAATGCCCTTCGGGCTCAAAAATGCCGGCGCAACATATCAGCGCATGATTCATGTCAGGACCCCGACTCAATGCCACATCTATCTAGCATGTAACACCTCATATCACTTTGCGGCCTCACGCACGGTATTCCCACGGGTGTCGCTTTACCTTAGCACGGGACCGTTTGCGCCTTTTGGCACACGTATATGACAGTGTCGCTAGCATCCATATGACAAGGAGCCCGGGCTGACATGACTAGTCGTAAACCCAAAGTGGCACAGACTTACAGGGACAGACATTCATGACCCAGCATCGAACGTGTCGGTCATCAGCAAGTGAATCCAGGCTGTAGCACTGGGCTAGCAGGACTCCAGTGAACCGGGCTGTAGCGGGCTAACAGGACTCCGGTATTCATCGCGTGACATTTCCCCGAAGGGACAGACACAGGAACGAAGAAGGACACATGCCGGCCAGCCTAAGTGTTCCGGAGCAGTAGCAAGCTACCATGGCTCGGTGGAAACACTAGGAGACATTTCCCCGTAAGAGAGGCTACTAAAGATAAACAACTAGATGGTCAGATCCCACACATACCAAGCATTTCAATAACATACACACAATATGCTCGATATGTGCAAATACAACATGGCATCACAACATGACTCTACGACTCAAGTAATTT
>NW_025237078.1:0-4872 GCF_018294505.1 Triticum aestivum
TTGTAGTTGCAAGTACTCGAGACTTGCATGTATCGCTATTTTCGAGATGATGATGAGATACCATGTTGTGTTGGATGATGATTATGATGAGAGTATTTGTATGTATATGCTATGATTACATTTGTTGTCTCGCAGCCATTTGTATGTGTATCATGATGACATTTGTATGTGCTAAAGATTCTTGTATAAAGCCTGTTCAAATACAAAACAAACATGCAGAAAAAAAATTAAAACTACTAAAATTAGCAGTAGCGAGTGGAGAAAAGTTAGCAGCAGCATACCAGTAGCAGTAGCACGTATATGCAAAGCGCGCTAGAGGTATTAGCAGTAGCGAGCATTCACGCATCATGCTCCTGCTACACTTTTATAGCAGTAGCACGGGGGTGCACGCGCTGCTGCCATGGGTTAGCTGTAGCGCCTTATTAGTAGCGCCGGACCTTAATGATGGTGGCTCCGTCGACCTTAATGATGGCTCTGGTGACCGAACAGAGTTACGATCACCTGTTGCAAAGTCCGGCGACGTATATATATATTAATTAAGCATGTACTAACTAGCTAATTGATGCATTAATTGTTTTGGTAGGTACATATATTAACTCTTCTTTCTTGTTTTATAGCCCTCCGGATCGAGTAAAACTTCGGTAACGATACGAAGCCCAAAGAAAAAGTTGCGCCCGGATGAAAGGTTCGCGATCACAGAAAACACGCACGATGGCCAACCGATTCAACCCCGCCGAACCAAGGAAGCATTTGCTGCTCAGTGTGGGGTTCTTGTTAGGGACATGATCCCGATCAGCATCGAGAAGGAAGAGCTTCAAGTTTCTTTTGTCGAAGATAGAGAGAAATATGATCTTTGGACCACGCTGAAGGTAAATTTCACCCTACCGGAAGACGAGGATCGGGAGAAGCCAATTATAGAGCCAGTGATCAAGGCACATGCTCTAAAGAAGATGGAAGGTCTATTCAGGAGGTGGACGAATGAGTTGAAATCAACGTATGTCGACCAAGACAAGACTCCAGAATTCACCGGCCGATTTGAGAAGATAAGAGATCACTGGCCCGCATTTGTGGCCCACAAGACATCAGTGACGAGTAAGAAGATGTCAGTAATTAACAAGATAAATGCTGCAAAGAAGGAGCGTCACCATCACACGGGGTCAGGTGGCTACTGCAAAGCCCGGCCGTTGTGGGACAAGGCTGAGCAGGACCTGATTGCTAAAGGGGTCGAACTAGAGACATTGCACTGGCCAGACCGTTCAAGGACTTGGTTCTTCGGGGTTGAGGGAACTTTGGACCCTGAAACAGGGAAGTGATGTTGGACGGTCGAGCAACTTGCAACACCCATCACAAATCGTCAGAAACCAATCAAGGAAGTGTAGGAAGGGACGCTCGTTCCCGATAGAGAGAACGATGAGCTCACAGTGCCTCTCGCTGGGGTAGCAAAAAATGGGCCGCCAGAGCATTAGGCTTTCGCAGGCTGGACCCTGTCAACCCCGCAACACCATCCACCCCAAACCATCTACTCCAGTGTACTCCGGAGAAGTGCATGCCACCACAACACACAACCGGCAACAACTAGGCCCAAAGCCACCTACGTAGCACGCCGACCAGGTGTTGCCGCATGTCATCTGAAATGATCTGCATGCCGGAGCGCCGGTGTATGCTGCTCGAGCACGGCGGGGAGCGCTGCAATGCCACCACCACGAGCCTCCGGTCGCGCTGTCACCGCTGCACCCAACCCCTCCGCCAAATGCTCTACCGCACGCATGATGGGAACTACCAGCCGACGAATCCTGCCCGAGTGACCTGCAACCGCCATCCATCCAGATCTGGATCATAAAAAGTCGTGGCCACCTCCAGATACTCCAACATAGCACATCCTCTTGCGCAGCCCTCGGCACTCACGGGCATGCCGCCTTGCACCCACAGCATGCCGCTTGTCGCCCCCAGCCCGTGCTGACGTTGCCGAGGGAGGGGGGAGATAAGGCCCCACGGCCGTCGACACCGGCCGAGCTTCACCTGATGGTGCACCCTGACGGCAGCAAGAAGAGGGGAGGGTGGAGGGGAGGGCTAGTCTAAGGAGAGGGTACCCCCCCCAGCCCCACCAGTCAGTCGCTCATTGGAGTGATGCTGGTGGAGTGCTCTCTGTATTCCTGCGCCCTCTCCTGCTCAACAGTTAATATTATAAGACGAAGAGAGTACAAAATATATTTATCTATTTATATATAAAAAGTGCTTGACGGGTTCATAAGAAAAAAGATAAATAAGCTAGAAATGACCACAATAATTTGAAACATCTAATTGTTGATTTGGTGGACCCATAACTTAAAAGATGTAATTAACGGATTAGATCTAAGAGCACTCCATCTAAAAAAACTACCACAATCCTTAGCATAGGTTGTACGTACCCCTGCATCCTAAAATAAGATTACATGCAATTCAAAAAAATCTACACACCTTATATTTATCTGCATGTCTTCCATCTCAAAAAAAATGCAGCTACGACTAGTAGAAAAAGGGCCTATTGTCCCGGTTCGTAAGGGCCATTTGTCTCGGTTTCTGAGCCGGGACTAAAGTGTCAGTACTAATGCCCTAGACCTTTAGTCCCGGTTCTTATACAAACCGGGACAGATGGGCCTCCACGTGGCCGTTGCGGCGAGCCCAGGAAGAAGGCCCTTTGTTCCCGGTTGGTGGCACCAACCGGGACCAATAGGCATCCACGTGTCAGCATTTCAGGTGCTGGGGTTTTGTTTTTTTTGAAAGGGGGTGGGGGTTGGGGGTTTTGGGGGGTTAATTTAGGTGTTTCATATATTGTGTTAGCTTGCTAATTAATCGAGAGAAGTGTCCTCTCTTATCTCCGTGCTTGGCCGATGCTACGTACTATACGTATAGAGAGGACTAGAAACGCTAGCTACTAAGCAAATGAAGGAAATAGAAGATCGTCATGAACATATGCATACAGAGAGAAGTGATATCGACCACCTCTCCTTCTCTGAGAGATTGGTCGAACAACAAGTTCTCGTATATCTATCCGACGCTACTGGCTACATATGTACAATATAATTATCTCTTACAATATAATCTCCTAATTCCAAATGAACTCAGGGTTCACATGGTATTCTCCGTCTTTACCGATCACGTGGTCAAGAAAGAATGCTGCCAATTCCTCTTGAATTGCTCGCATACGATCTGGTGGTAGGAGTTCATCTCGCATCCGAAATATCTAATTTGAAGAAGGGATCAATACATATATATATGAATAAATGAAAATCAACACAAATGATGGTAATAAAATAAAATTATGAATATTGTTATTTACGCACTTCATATTGTTTGTCGGAGTAGCCCTGCTCACAGGTCGTGTGTGGCGGATGGACTTGCAAATGTAGTATCCATAGTAATCATTCCCTTGTTCCTGCCACAACCACTTTACAAGAAATAGAGGTGAATCAAACTGATAATTAGCAAGCATGCTAAATGGTATTGACGAAACTAGCGCTTGAATCACTAGGAGATGCACGTAACATGCTACTATAGTACTTTCTTTCGGGTGTCTAAATTGCAGCTTCTTCGGCAGTCCTGGAGTTTTTGAGGTGAATTTTTCCCAAACCCCGCCAGACAAAGAAAACAATTACTTGATATCAGGAAATGAACAAAGTTGCCGATATGGTGCGATAATGATCGATTTAACTTACTTCTGTAGAATTTCAGTCCTGTCCGCATAATCCTTGGGATCTTTTCGTCTCGAATCTAAGACGATTACTAGTCCCTGCTCAAGCTTACACTACTAGGGAAAAGACTATACACAGAATCTTATCAGCAGCGCGCTTTAAAATAAGGCGTTGCTGCTAATTAGCAGTAGCGTGCTCCAGAGTAACTCGCTGCTGAAACAAATATATCAGTAGCGCGCCCGCTCAAAGACGCGCTACTGCTATAATTCCCTCGAGGCCGCCACGAGGCTAGTTATAGTAGCAACGCGTTATAACAACGGGCGCTACTGCTACATAGCATAGTAACAGCGCATTTCACCAATAAGCGCTACTGCTAAGTTTACTACAAAAATTTAGTCCCACCTCGCTCCGTGAAGAGAGTTTCTACCACCTTATGTTACTTCTCAAACGTTGACAAGCACTTGGTCTTCATTGAACTCTATGTGTAGAATTTGTGGCTGCAATATGAGTCTTCACCTGTTCCTAAACTGGTGAGGACTCATATTGAGAAATCAGATTGTACACAAAAAGATCGTTGATGATCAATGTATTTTTGATCAATGTATTTTTGATATACACAAAAAGTCTATTTTTACATGCTGACACATAGCAGTAGCGCTTCATTGTGAAAGGCGCTGCTGCTAGGTAGCTTAGCAGTAGTGTCTTTCTCTATAGTGCGCTACTGCTAAGCCATTCCATCTCCCACCCCCATCTCCCTATCCGATCCACTCACAGTCACACACTCACTGGATCCCCTCTCAATCCCCCGCGCCGGTCCACCCCTGTTGCCCCTCCTCCGTCTGCACCGCCGTCACCTCCTCCTCCTTGCTGGACTCGGTACCGGCCTCCTCCTCTGTCCTCCCTCTCCACTCGCCGCTGGCCAGCCCCTCCTCGCTCGGCCTTCCTCCTCCGTCCTCCCTCCACTGGCCGCCGGCTGGCCCCTCCTAGCTCCGCCTTCCTCCTCCATCCTACTCTCTTCTCCCTCCTCGAGTCGCCCCTCCTTCTCCCTCCTGCCTGCTACATTTGGATATAGTAGGCTAGTTAATATGCAACATTTTGATTCAGTTGATATGATTTAGTTGATTTAGTAGGCTAGTTGATTTAGTTGACTTAGAACATTTTGATTTAGTTGATTTAGTAGGCTAGTTCATTTAGTTGATTT
>NW_025237079.1:0-2086 GCF_018294505.1 Triticum aestivum
ACCATCTTCGACTGTATTGACTTACAAAGGATACGAGATAAATGAGAATACATTTTACACGATCGCCCAAGATCAAAAGAGCACCAACCAAAACAGCGGTGTCCGCTTTGATGCAGCAACCGAGAGGGGAAAGGACACATATTATGGTTACATAATGGACATATGGGACTTGACTACGGACATGATTTTAAGGTCCCTTTGTTTAAGTGCAAATGGGTCAATCTGTCAGGAGGCGGGGTACAGGTAGACCCACAGTACGGAATGACAACAGTGGATCTGAACAATCTTGGGTACACTGACGAACCGTTCGTCCTAGCCAATGATGTGGCATGGGTTATCTATGTGAACGACATGTCTACCAGACCGAGGAAAAGAAAAGATAAGGAAGCGAATACATCATACGATGAGCCAAAGCGCCACATAGTTCTTTCAGGAAAAAGGGACATTGTGGGAGTGGAGGGCAAGACAGACATGTCTGAAGATTATGAAAAGTTTCATGAAATTCCTCCCTTCAAAGTCAAGGCTGACCCAAGCATCCTGATAAACGATGAAGATTATCCATGGTTACGGCGCAATAAGCAAATGACACCAGCGAAGAAAAAGTGAAGACTTTCTCCCGCAACTATTATGATGATACCATGCCAACTTTGTAATAGACGAGTATGATACCATTGTCCGTTTTGTACAATAAGTGCATCTAGTTTTTGCCGTAACCCTCTCAACTTTCTTGCACATGCTATGTGGATGAAATGATGATACCATGCCAACTTTCAACCTTTTCAGAGTTCATTTGAAATGCTTTTCAATTTTAGGGTCTTATAGCTCAAAATAATTAGTAAATGCATGAAAAATAACAGGCAAAAAATTAAAAATTATGCCATCTACTGGGCCACCACGGCATGAATACGATTAGAAACCCATCCATGGGCCAGGATTCAGGCCCGCAGAAGGCCCAGTAGGCCCACAGGCATGTACAGAGAGGTTAGGCCCGTAAGCCTGCTTTAGAGAGGAGCTCGACAGCTCAGGCGCACCGCACCTTATAAACAGGTGCGGCTCTCTCTTAGCTAGCGAGGTGGGACTGAACTCACCACCACGCCACTGTGCAAGGCCATTGGTCCCGGTTGGTGGCACGAACCGGGACCAATTCCACCCTTTGGTCCCTGTTGGTGCCACGAACCGGTACTAATGAGGCTGTGGCCCCACGAGCACCTTTAGTACCTGTTCGTGGCACGAACCGGTACTAGAGTTTCTTACTAAGCAGTTTTTTAGTCCCACCTCGCTAGTTGAGAGGCACTAGGAGCGGTTTATAAGCCATGAGTGCAAAGACGATGAAGAAGAGGCGCAATGCTCACGTTGCTTAGCTTCAAGCCTTGAGGAATAAGGTAGACTGCATCGAGCTATGTGCAGTGCAGTCTACACTATTCCGAAAGGCTTGAAGCAAATCAACGAGCATTGCGCCTCTTTTTCATTTTTAATAACTTATTACAACTCCGGACTTCTTGTGTTCCGACAAAATAAAATAAACTTTAATAAAATTTATGAAACTAAAATTAACAAAGTATTTTCTGTTCAAAACATTATAAGAAACCTCTATTATTATTGAAACTAAAATCATATAAAATTGATGCAACTAAAATTATCGAGTATTTTCTGTTCAAAATCATTAAAAGCAAAAAGAATTTTCATAAAGAACTTTTTTTGATAGAAACTTTAATAGCAAAAAGAATTATCATAAAGTAAAATAAATAAGTAATTAGAAACAAAATAAAATAAAGTAAATAAGTTTTTTGTTGTAAGTATTAACAAAACAAAATAAATATAGCAAAAAAGAAAACAAAAAAACTAAATACAGCAAAAATAATTTTCATAAAGAACTAATGGCACTAATAGAAAGTTTATATTTTTTCTAAAACTAATGGCACTAACAGACAGTTTATAATTTTGCTGACCTAAAAGCAAAAAGAATTAAAAAATAAAGCAAAGAACAAAAGAAAATAAATAATGCAAAAAACAAAACAAAAAAACTGAAAAAAACTATTTTTATTGTAAAGTTAATCACAAACTTGTGATTCACACAAATTTCATA
>NW_025237079.1:3862-4872 GCF_018294505.1 Triticum aestivum
CTAATGGCACTAACAGACAGTTTATAATTTTGCTGACCTAAAAGCAAAAAGAATTAAAAAATAAAGCAAAGAACAAAAGAAAATAAATAATGCAAAAAACAAAACAAAAAAACTGAAAAAAACTATTTTTATAGTAAAGTTAATCACAAACTTGTGATTCACACAAATTTCATAGAATTCAAATTTTAACTATTTAAATTTGAAAACTAATGGCACTAACAGAAAGTTTATAAATTTTCTAACCTAAAAGCACAAAGAATTAAAAAATAAAGCAAAAAACAAAATAAAATAAATGATGCAAAAAACAGAACCAAAAAACCGGAAGAAAATTTAGAAAACTGCCACCTATTGGGCCACCACGGCCTGAATACGACTAGAAACCCAACCTGGGCCAGGATTCAGGCCCGCAGAAGGCCCAATATGCCCACAGACAGCACAGTGTGACATTAGGCCCGTAAGCTTGCATTTGAGAGGAGCTCGAGAGGGCAGCCGCAGTGGGGCTTATAAACCACTCCGAGCTCCTCTCAACTAGCGAGGTGGGACTAAACTTTTGGCCGCGGGCAGCGCAAGGCCTTTGGTCCCGGTTGGTGCCACGAACCGGGACCATTGCCCTTGCTATATAACCAGGACTTGTAAAAATTTCACATCTCTGTCGCCTCCCTCGCCAGTTGCCCCCGCCGCCAGGATGCCCAAATCGCTCGCGCGCTCCTCGTCGCCGTCTATGCCGCCGCCAACGCCGTCGCCTCCCCGAGCCCACGCCGTCCTCGTCGCCGGCATCCCTCAGCCCGCCGTCCTCGTCGTCCCCGTCGCCGCGTGCCTCCCCGAGCCCACCCCTCCACGTCCCTGTCGCCGCCTGCCGTCCCGAGACCGTCGTCCCCGTCACCGCATGCCGCCCCGAGCCCGCCATCCTCGTCGCCGGACTCCTGCCATCGCCGCCCCCCTCGACGTGAGCCCCCCCTTTCCCATGGTCCCGATCGAGCGCCGCTCTTGCGCCCGAGTGCCCCTTGCTC
>NW_025237080.1:0-4871 GCF_018294505.1 Triticum aestivum
TTGTAGTTGCAAGTACTCGAGACTTGCATGTATCGCTATTTTCGAGATGATGATGAGATACCATGTTGTGTTGGATGATGATTATGATGAGAGTATTTGTATGTATATGCTATGATTACATTTGTTGTCTCGCAGCCATTTGTATGTGTATCATGATGACATTTGTATGTGCTAAAGATTCTTGTATAAAGCCTGTTCAAATACAAAACAAACATGCAGAAAAAAAATTAAAACTACTAAAATTAGCAGTAGCGAGTGGAGAAAAGTTAGCAGCAGCATACCAGTAGCAGTAGCACGTATATGCAAAGCGCGCTAGAGGTATTAGCAGTAGCGAGCATTCACGCATCATGCTCCTGCTACACTTTTATAGCAGTAGCACGGGGGTGCACGCGCTGCTGCCATGGGTTAGCTGTAGCGCCTTATTAGTAGCGCCGGACCTTAATGATGGTGGCTCCGTCGACCTTAATGATGGCTCTGGTGACCGAACAGAGTTACGATCACCTGTTGCAAAGTCCGGCGACGTATATATATATTAATTAAGCATGTACTAACTAGCTAATTGATGCATTAATTGTTTTGGTAGGTACATATATTAACTCTTCTTTCTTGTTTTATAGCCCTCCGGATCGAGTAAAACTTCGGTAACGATACGAAGCCCAAAGAAAAAGTTGCGCCCGGATGAAAGGTTCGCGATCACAGAAAACACGCACGATGGCCAACCGATTCAACCCCGCCGAACCAAGGAAGCATTTGCTGCTCAGTGTGGGGTTCTTGTTAGGGACATGATCCCGATCAGCATCGAGAAGGAAGAGCTTCAAGTTTCTTTTGTCGAAGATAGAGAGAAATATGATCTTTGGACCACGCTGAAGGTAAATTTCACCCTACCGGAAGACGAGGATCGGGAGAAGCCAATTATAGAGCCAGTGATCAAGGCACATGCTCTAAAGAAGATGGAAGGTCTATTCAGGAGGTGGACGAATGAGTTGAAATCAACGTATGTCGACCAAGACAAGACTCCAGAATTCACCGGCCGATTTGAGAAGATAAGAGATCACTGGCCCGCATTTGTGGCCCACAAGACATCAGTGACGAGTAAGAAGATGTCAGTAATTAACAAGATAAATGCTGCAAAGAAGGAGCGTCACCATCACACGGGGTCAGGTGGCTACTGCAAAGCCCGGCCGTTGTGGGACAAGGCTGAGCAGGACCTGATTGCTAAAGGGGTCGAACTAGAGACATTGCACTGGCCAGACCGTTCAAGGACTTGGTTCTTCGGGGTTGAGGGAACTTTGGACCCTGAAACAGGGAAGTGATGTTGGACGGTCGAGCAACTTGCAACACCCATCACAAATCGTCAGAAACCAATCAAGGAAGTGTAGGAAGGGACGCTCGTTCCCGATAGAGAGAACGATGAGCTCACAGTGCCTCTCGCTGGGGTAGCAAAAAATGGGCCGCCAGAGCATTAGGCTTTCGCAGGCTGGACCCTGTCAACCCCGCAACACCATCCACCCCAAACCATCTACTCCAGTGTACTCCGGAGAAGTGCATGCCACCACAACACACAACCGGCAACAACTAGGCCCAAAGCCACCTACGTAGCACGCCGACCAGGTGTTGCCGCATGTCATCTGAAATGATCTGCATGCCGGAGCGCCGGTGTATGCTGCTCGAGCACGGCGGGGAGCGCTGCAATGCCACCACCACGAGCCTCCGGTCGCGCTGTCACCGCTGCACCCAACCCCTCCGCCAAATGCTCTACCGCACGCATGATGGGAACTACCAGCCGACGAATCCTGCCCGAGTGACCTGCAACCGCCATCCATCCAGATCTGGATCATAAAAAGTCGTGGCCACCTCCAGATACTCCAACATAGCACATCCTCTTGCGCAGCCCTCGGCACTCACGGGCATGCCGCCTTGCACCCACAGCATGCCGCTTGTCGCCCCCAGCCCGTGCTGACGTTGCCGAGGGAGGGGGGAGATAAGGCCCCACGGCCGTCGACACCGGCCGAGCTTCACCTGATGGTGCACCCTGACGGCAGCAAGAAGAGGGGAGGGTGGAGGGGAGGGCTAGTCTAAGGAGAGGGTACCCCCCCCAGCCCCACCAGTCAGTCGCTCATTGGAGTGATGCTGGTGGAGTGCTCTCTGTATTCCTGCGCCCTCTCCTGCTCAACAGTTAATATTATAAGACGAAGAGAGTACAAAATCTATTTATCTATTTATATATAAAAAGTGCTTGACGGGTTCATAAGAAAAAAGATAAATAAGCTAGAAATGACCACAATAATTTGAAACATCTAATTGTTGATTTGGTGGACCCATAACTTAAAAGATGTAATTAACGGATTAGATCTAAGAGCACTCCATCTAAAAAAACTACCACAATCCTTAGCATAGGTTGTACGTACCCCTGCATCCTAAAATAAGATTACATGCAATTCAAAAAAATCTACACACCTTATATTTATCTGCATGTCTTCCATCTCAAAAAAATGCAGCTACGACTAGTAGAAAAAGGGCCTATTGTCCCGGTTCGTAAGGGCCATTTGTCTCGGTTTCTGAGCCGGGACTAAAGTGTCAGTACTAATGCCCTAGACCTTTAGTCCCGGTTCTTATACAAACCGGGACAGATGGGCCTCCACGTGGCCGTTGCGGCGAGCCCAGGAAGAAGGCCCTTTGTTCCCGGTTGGTGGCACCAACCGGGACCAATAGGCATCCACGTGTCAGCATTTCAGGTGCTGGGGTTTTGTTTTTTTTGAAAGGGGGTGGGGGTTGGGGGTTTTGGGGGGTTAATTTAGGTGTTTCATATATTGTGTTAGCTTGCTAATTAATCGAGAGAAGTGTCCTCTCTTATCTCCGTGCTTGGCCGATGCTACGTACTATACGTATAGAGAGGACTAGAAACGCTAGCTACTAAGCAAATGAAGGAAATAGAAGATCGTCATGAACATATGCATACAGAGAGAAGTGATATCGACCACCTCTCCTTCTCTGAGAGATTGGTCGAACAACAAGTTCTCGTATATCTATCCGACGCTACTGGCTACATATGTACAATATAATTATCTCTTACAATATAATCTCCTAATTCCAAATGAACTCAGGGTTCACATGGTATTCTCCGTCTTTACCGATCACGTGGTCAAGAAAGAATGCTGCCAATTCCTCTTGAATTGCTCGCATACGATCTGGTGGTAGGAGTTCATCTCGCATCCGAAATATCTAATTTGAAGAAGGGATCAATACATATATATATGAATAAATGAAAATCAACACAAATGATGGTAATAAAATAAAATTATGAATATTGTTATTTACGCACTTCATATTGTTTGTCGGAGTAGCCCTGCTCACAGGTCGTGTGTGGCGGATGGACTTGCAAATGTAGTATCCATAGTAATCATTCCCTTGTTCCTGCCACAACCACTTTACAAGAAATAGAGGTGAATCAAACTGATAATTAGCAAGCATGCTAAATGGTATTGACGAAACTAGCGCTTGAATCACTAGGAGATGCACGTAACATGCTACTATAGTACTTTCTTTCGGGTGTCTAAATTGCAGCTTCTTCGGCAGTCCTGGAGTTTTTGAGGTGAATTTTTCCCAAACCCCGCCAGACAAAGAAAACAATTACTTGATATCAGGAAATGAACAAAGTTGCCGATATGGTGCGATAATGATCGATTTAACTTACTTCTGTAGAATTTCAGTCCTGTCCGCATAATCCTTGGGATCTTTTCGTCTCGAATCTAAGACGATTACTAGTCCCTGCTCAAGCTTACACTACTAGGGAAAAGACTATACACAGAATCTTATCAGCAGCGCGCTTTAAAATAAGGCGTTGCTGCTAATTAGCAGTAGCGTGCTCCAGAGTAACTCGCTGCTGAAACAAATATATCAGTAGCGCGCCCGCTCAAAGACGCGCTACTGCTATAATTCCCTCGAGGCCGCCACGAGGCTAGTTATAGTAGCAACGCGTTATAACAACGGGCGCTACTGCTACATAGCATAGTAACAGCGCATTTCACCAATAAGCGCTACTGCTAAGTTTACTACAAAAATTTAGTCCCACCTCGCTCCGTGAAGAGAGTTTCTACCACCTTATGTTACTTCTCAAACGTTGACAAGCACTTGGTCTTCATTGAACTCTATGTGTAGAATTTGTGGCTGCAATATGAGTCTTCACCTGTTCCTAAACTGGTGAGGACTCATATTGAGAAATCAGATTGTACACAAAAAGATCGTTGATGATCAATGTATTTTTGATCAATGTATTTTTGATATACACAAAAAGTCTATTTTTACATGCTGACACATAGCAGTAGCGCTTCATTGTGAAAGGCGCTGCTGCTAGGTAGCTTAGCAGTAGTGTCTTTCTCTATAGTGCGCTACTGCTAAGCCATTCCATCTCCCACCCCCATCTCCCTATCCGATCCACTCACAGTCACACACTCACTGGATCCCCTCTCAATCCCCCGCGCCGGTCCACCCCTGTTGCCCCTCCTCCGTCTGCACCGCCGTCACCTCCTCCTCCTTGCTGGACTCGGTACCGGCCTCCTCCTCTGTCCTCCCTCTCCACTCGCCGCTGGCCAGCCCCTCCTCGCTCGGCCTTCCTCCTCCGTCCTCCCTCCACTGGCCGCCGGCTGGCCCCTCCTAGCTCCGCCTTCCTCCTCCATCCTACTCTCTTCTCCCTCCTCGAGTCGCCCCTCCTTCTCCCTCCTGCCTGCTACATTTGGATATAGTAGGCTAGTTAATATGCAACATTTTGATTCAGTTGATATGATTTAGTTGATTTAGTAGGCTAGTTGATTTAGTTGACTTAGAACATTTTGATTTAGTTGATTTAGTAGGCTAGTTCATTTAGTTGATTT
>NW_025237081.1:0-4870 GCF_018294505.1 Triticum aestivum
CTCTCTCAACATAGCAGATCATCATTAGACACTAAATCCTTCAATGGGAGCTTGCAAAATGCTTGCATTAGATCCCTCACTAGACACTATATGTTCATCACCAGGAGCATGTAAAATGTTTGCATCAAATCCTTCATTAGCAGTCTGTTCATTAGACACTTCAAGCTCAAGAACAACATGAGCTTGGATGTTTCCATCGGAAACTTGATTAGATACATCAGATTCAATCAGTTCAGTATTGATTGGGGGAGTTATAAAATAAGTAGAAATTGGTTTCATTTTCTCATAGATTCCCTACGTACAAACAGTTTTACAACACCGACAGGTTTAACTTTTGGCCAGAAATTGAAGAGTTGAATTAGATATAATCAGGGATGTGATGTACCTGCTCGTTGTGCATGCTACTCTTGTAAGCTGCGACTGTCCGTTTGCGCAAGCTCGATGCCATGCCCGTGCTACCGCCGCTGCCTCCCACGCAGTCTACACCCAGGGTTGGATCTTCATCTTCTTGTCCTTTCGTTCGCTTGAAGCCCGGCGACCGCCCTCCAACGAGGGCGCGAGGAAGTGTTGTGTCGGTCTGTCTAGCGGCGGCTAGGTTAGGAGCGAACTAGATTGGAGGCTGGAGCGAATGAATTGGGATTTTTCCTGTTGTGGATTGATATGGGAGGCGCTCGTTTGGGCCACGAGCCTGCTATAGGGCCTACCTTGCACTTATGTTATTGGCCCATCCAAATTGAAACATTTTTCTTCATTTTTTACATTGCCTGCTCGTGCGTTGGGACGAACAAAACTAGCCTGGGCCAACCTGGACGACTCAAACTAGGTGCACACTTTCCAGCCATCCGAGGCGGCCGCCCATACGAGCCCCTATGGTGGTGTCGCCCCTTTTTGCATGTATGATTGGGGTAGTGAAAAATATTCCAGTGGCACTTTTGATTTACCCACAGAATGGTTGAATTGCTTGTTTCTATGAACTGAGTTCACCAATAATGTGAAGGATGCCAGTCTTTTCATCCTATTGTAGATTGCTTAGATCTCGATATGCCAAAAGTAATCGCATGAAATATACAGTAAAAGCCAGTGTGATGTGTGTGGTTACAACTAGTCTGACTACACGTCCTCATATAACATATCAAGGATGCACCATCTTACCAGATTAACCATTCGACTTACCAATGCAGTGTGGGAAGAAAGAAGTATTGGGACTGCGTATCCAAGCAATTGATGCCATGGACTCCTTCATACAACCTTGTAAGCAAAAAAGAAGTTGTAGTGTGCCTGTACAAAGAACTAGTGTACGTTCAGTTACCCGCTTCTCGGAATTTTAGTTAGCCACTTATTGAAAAATTGTTCAATTACGTTGCTTGGCTTAATTTAGTTTGCTACTGATTACATAAAGCCACAGCCTGTTAATCCTATTATAGATTGCACCTATCTATGTGTTTGATACTTACTGTTAAGAATTACATGTTTGCCTGAACTTAAATAGCTACTTATTTATTTAATTGCTTTGCTGCTGCAACAACAGGTTACAATGATGTTAATAACTATTTTTCAGCATCCAATTGAAACTCTTTAATTCCTTGTTTGTTTAACTGGTTTGCTGTTATAACTCCCAGTTGAGATGTTTTGCTAACTTCAACTTTTATGAATCCAATCGGAACTTTAATGGCAAAATAGGTTAGCTCAAGATCAAAGAGCGAGGTCCCCATGGACGTTATATCATCCCACAGCAGTGGCACCGGCCCAATCATGCATTATGAATTGCCAACTGCTGATGCTCTAGAGACTAAACTAGTGGTAGAAAGAGATTCTGCTTCTGCACTTAGAGATGGCGTTGACATGTTGAGGAAGCAAACAGCACAATCACAAGCAGTACTCAAGACAACCATTAAATGCTGGATTTCAAAACAAAGCAAGCTAAGACTGACCACATTGTTAAGGTCTTGAAGGAAAAAAGGAAATTAAATTCCCACTTGGTAAATCATAGGTGAAATGTTCTTTCCATCGTTGAATAAACTTTGTGCTGTTTGTTCATGTAATCAATCAAACCATTTGTTTTAGATATCATGTAATAATTGTTTTTTTTGTTTGTAATTTTATTTGAGCACAAGTTTGTATTAATTGATAAGACTCGGAGACATTTCATTTTGATTGTTGTGCGAGACCTACAAATATGTCAATCGGGTTGAATGTGCATTCATCAATAATAGTAGTATAGATGGACCATAAGTGGCACGCATCGGAAAGGGCCAAGATGATGTAGTAGCTTGGCTAAAAAAGGATGTTGTTGTAGCAAAAAAAGTACAACGTCCTGGCTTATGTATGTTAGTTGATATTATTGATCCATATACTCTATAAGTGTTTATATGTCTGTTAGTTCTGTACATTCTTGGTTGATTGACTCGGTATTTTAATCTTGATACATTGATTGTGTACATATCTAAATGGGAGTACACATTATGTTGCGTGTGACATTTGAGTTGGACATGAAGTGTTCCAAATTTTCGAATTCACCTTAAACTGGATTCTAGCTTCTGAATTTGAGTATCGACATTTGTAAACCATATTCATATATGACAGTGGAATACATCTTTGTCATCCTTTTGAAGATATATAAAAACACATAGCATGATTTATAAAGATTCGTATAGGAATACAAAATGGATTCAAATTTAGTTGCCAGGGTAAACGGATGCTTATTGTCCCAAAATTCGAAAGAAGCGGCAAAATGTCCACTCCCACGTCGGCTGCCTGAAGCCAAGTGTTTGGGAGATGGAAATTACTGTCTACCCATTACACGGACAATCCATCGGCCCGATTTCCACTGCTCTAAATAGGGGTAGGTTAGTAACTTCAATTAGATGTGACACGACCTCCTCTGAGCCCATTCCGACACGGTGGGCGTCAAACATGGGCGGCAAAACATATTTGATTCAAGCTCGTCCGAAAGACCTCTGTTTCTCCCTCCATTTCCCCATTCATACACAGTGGGCGGCAAAACAAACTCGACTCGGCCGAAATCGATGTAGGCAAATATTTTCAATAGGGGCAGGTTTGTAACTTCACTCAGACATGACACAACTGCCCTACCTGTCAACCCTGTCCATACACCATGGGTGCCAACCATGGGCGCCAACCACCCTCTCCTCGCCCGAAATCGCTCTGGGCAAATATTGGCGAGGTGCGAGATTACCGTCGTATCCCCAACCGACGAGACGTCCAAATTTTAAACAGGGGCTAAGTTCGTAACTTTCCCATATTTCAGACAGGCGCGTCCCAAAAACACGGTTCCCCGTACCTCTCCCTCCATTTTCCCATTCATACACCGTCCATGCTAGAACACCATTCCCACACCAGCCTCCGTCCGCCACCCCATCCATCCCCGCCGTCCTCCACCCCATCAATCGCCGCCATCCTCCACCACATCCATCACCACCGTCCTCCACCATGTTGGAGCGCCTACCAAGACCGCGTCGTCCACTGCTAGAGATGGTCGTTTCTCATCCACGGCGATGGATCAAGAGCCTTGCATCACGTCCTCTCACTTCATCGGCGTTGTCGTCCTCTTTGCCGGGGCCGCTCACACGACCTTCTCTTCCACTGCAACGGGACTTATCCCCCGATGCACCCGTCTACCGTCGCAGATCTGCTTCAACGCCACCGACAGCCATCGCACCCCCTATGCCTACACGACGCCGCAAGAGAGGTGGTACTTCATATCTCCTCAACCTTTTGATCTCAACCAGAAAATAGATCTTAACTTGTTTACTCTACTTTCTTTTCATCTCTTAGAATTTAGTTCTTAGTTCGAAGCAAACAATGGCTGCTAAATATCATTTCTCCGGTTTGCAGCTTCAAATCTGCCATGGCACAGTCGTAATACGGTTTAATTGATCATGTTGGTTCCGTGGTGGTTTCTTTAATAGAAATCGGAGGGGAAACCCTCTTTTGCTAAAAAATATGCTTAGAGTTTTCCCCTTCTACGATCACTATAAGATCAGAATACGTGCTTCATGTATGAAAGAACATGCGGTGCCCCCATGTTTGGTTTTGGTAATTGATGACAATCTCTATGGACTAATGGTTGCCTTGAGTTATATTTGAAGGTTTTGTCCATAGGCTTTTCTTGGAGTACATGTGTTGGTTTTAAGGAGAGTTTGTGTCGACCAAGGTGCTATTCAAGGAATTACCTAAAGATTGGTCTTGTGAGAGGTTGATCAAGACTAAGTCAAAGAGTGAATCAAGTTGGTCAACCCACAAAGCGCAGAAGATGTACCGAGAGGGATCAAGAAGTGATCCCATGGTATGGTAAGCATTGTCAATTACGCTTTGTGTACTAACCCATGGTCTTCGTGAGAGTTCTTTGTGGGGTTAGGTTGCAGTGTGCAAGTTCAAGTGGAGCATCATGAAGGGATCAAATGCTTGAAGCTTGCCATCCATTGTGGTAACAATGGATTTATGAAGATGTGCGGAAGAGTGGCTCACCCATAGTGGAGTATGGGGAGCAATCAACTAGTCTTCATCGAGCCAACGCAATCAAGAGAGGTGGTCCAACTTGAGGGAGTCAAGATCGTCATCATCTAGCTCAAGTGGACCATGTGCAAGCCAAAGTTTTGCCCTTGATAGGTTTTCTATTTTTCCGGTCTCATGGTGGTAGTTGGGAGACCGGGTTATAGGATCGATTGTCGTACTATCAAGGGGGGCTCTCGATGAGTAGCTTGATCGTATCATTCGTAGAGAGCTCAAACCATTGCATCATTGCATCATCTTTCTTGGTTCTTGTTTGGTTCTCTTTGTGAGTTTTGGAGCTTATGGTCATCTTGATGACAAGCTCGAGTTTATCGAAAACGGAGTTCTCTTGCATCTT